>NW_019416897.1:222071-381282 GCF_000390285.2 Anoplophora glabripennis | reverse complement strand
TACAGTAGAGCGCCGATTATCCGAAATAATTGGTTCAGAGGGTGTTCGGATAATCGATTTTTCGGATAACCGAACATTTCTGGAGAAACGTCTACATACTTCTTTGTTAGGGTAGTGGGATGGGTGGGATACAAAGAAAACACGTTTATTGGACAGGAAATACATTACACCGTAATAATTTTTAATGACACACTAGAGTATTACATATGTACAGTATAAAACATTGAATTTCCAACACCAAACTCTCGAGCTAAACTCGATCCACTTGCACCTTTTTTTAAGCTTTCTACAATTTTGAGCTTGTCAGAAAGACTAAGCACAACATGTTTACGTTTTGCCGACATTACTAGAAGTCACTCAGCACAACAATCAACAGCACGACAGTTAAAAACAACACTGATGTCAGTGACACAAATTGAGGATAGGTGTATAGGTGAACATGAAGCGCTTTCGGTTAACCGACGTTTCGGATGACCGGCTTTCGGATAATCGGCGCTCTACTGTATTTACAAAAGTGCCAGAGAACCTCGTGGAATACTGATTGCTGACTTGGTAAAGTGTGCGCCATATGGATCTTTTCCTCTAGATTCTACAACTATCTACAGGGTGTCCGCGTTTTTTGTAGCAGGACTTTCACAACTTGTACTAAAAGTCCTTTAAAGAAAAAAAGTTCAGGTAAACATATATGTATAGATGCATCGTTTTCGATTTACAGGAGTGTTCAAGTTTAAAATGAGAATTGATTTTTTATTCGGAAAACAAAAACCCCTTTATAGACTTTGTTGAAACTTGGCAACTTTGTTTGTAATAATAATACTCATTTTCTCACATAATTTAGTTTGTCCTATTTTCTCCAGTGGCGTCACAACAAGATACCAGCTTGATAAAAATAGAAAAAAATATGGTACGCCACTGCTTTTTGGTAAGTTTGAAATTTTTCTCAGATTTAGCTATCAAAAATACAACTTTTTTGTTATTTACTTTTTTCCTATCTCGCTTTATTTAGACAGGAATAAAACTTTTTGTTTCACATAGTTTATTGTAAGATAATAAAAAAAATAAACACGGTATGGAAAAACAACTTATTGTATAAATAGACCTCAAAGGAGCTGTTCCGGCTATTTCGTTCTACACACAAATTACAGCGACGTATCAAAGACCGCCTAACGTCTCTCAATCAATTCTCATTTTAAACTTGAACACTCTGTACATCCAAAACGACGCATCTATACATATATATTTACATGAACTTTTTTTCTTTAAATGACTTTTAGTACAAGTTGGGAAAGTCCTGCTACAAAAAACGCGGACACGCTGTATATGGAAACTACGGAGAACCTTGAGGTCAGCTCAAAAATGTTGATGCGGCATTTATCATGTCCCCATGAATATAAAAACATAGAAGGAATTGAATAAACCACATTATTGGAACACATCCAAGCATCATTTTTACTTAAGAGTTAGATGGAAAAGGTACCCTTTCGTTTCCAGATATCTTCGTCAAGAAGAAACCAAATAACTCACTTGGGCACAACGACTACATAAAACCACCCGAATACGTAAGCCATCGTTACGTCTCATCACCATCCAAATCAGAAGCAAGATTTCGTCAGCATTTAGAGTAAAGGAAAATATCTGGCAATAGAGTATCTGTCCTTTGTACAACATGCACTAACAGTGTAACTTGCTTCTTAAAGAATCGCAGTATTAATACACTCTACAGCACAAGAAAGATAGTGCCATTTTATCCCAAACCTATCTACAATACAATAAGCATATTCCCTATGTATTATGTGTATATGCGGCTAAATACAGGGTGGTCCGAATTTTATGCAGGAAACTTCGGTCTAGAACGGCCTCGTTTTAGAGATACAGGGTGTTAAAGTTGTTAAAAAAAATTGATTTTTTTGTTTATATCTCCGGAATCTATTAACCGATCTCAATAAAATTTGGTACAGATAATCTATGATAGTAGGCCTTGCATTCCCTTAAATGCCAGCTCTAGAGGTTCAACCAGTGGTGTACAACTGGACAGGGGTCGCCCCCTTTTTATAAAAAAAACCTACGCCACTGTATTTTTTACAACATATTGTAACGGATTTATATTCTAATGCACTAAATACGTAAAAAAAGTAACTTGAATTTTTTCCCTAAGATTCGCCGTTCTCAAGTTATTCATACCAATACAGTTCCCTTGTGGCAGACATTTCAAACCATAATATTACAAGAATATTTATGTTTATGCTTGAAAGTAATAATTCAAATAGATGGTTTTCTAGAGAGTTTAGAAATTATTGGGAATTTGGATGGTAGCAAGAAGAAAGGTCCACAAACTTTATTGCGAATTATTCCGAGCCACACTTTCACAGAAAATTCGTCTTGAAAAGATCTTGTTCGAATTTCATGAGGATTGAACGTAGCTTCATCGATCCAAAGTATTTTTAGTAAGAATTCTGGATTATGTTGTGACTTTAACAACCACTGACAAAAATTCAGGTGTCTCTCTGCATCTTCCGGAAGTAAATTTTGCACAGGTTGTAAATGGTACGGATTTCTACCATCTTTATGTAGAACTTTTCAAATTTTCGATTTACTCATCCCGAGTTGCCGAGACGTTTTTTAATCCAAAAAGATGAAAGCGACGAGTGTAAAGAATTTTGTTGAAGTGCTTACAAATTGCACTTACTTTTAAGCATAAACATAAATACTATTGTAATATTATGGTTAGAAGTATCTGCCACAAGGGGATTGTATTGGTATGAATAACTTGAGAACGGTGAAATTTACGGAAAAAATTCAAGTTACCTATTTTACGTATTTTGTGCATTAGAATATAAATCCGTTACAATAACTTGTAAAAAATACAGTGGCGTTAGTTTTTTTTTATAAAAAAGGGGTGATCCTGTCCAGTTGTACACCACTGGTTGAACCTTTAGAGCTAATATTTTAGGTAATGCAAGGCCTACTGTCATACATTATCTGTACTAAATTTTATTGAGATCGGTTAATAGATTCCGGAGATATAAACAAAAAATTTAATTTTTTTAACAACAACAACACCCTGTATCTCTAAAACGAGGCCGTTCCAGTCCTATGTTTATAAGGCAAACAGCTATTATTTTAAAGAGATCTATCTGCCCTTGAAGTTTCCTGCATAAAATTCGGACAACCCTGTATGTATACATTGATCAAACAGAGAGACATTAGCAGGATAAAAAGAGTGTCACTTAGAGTATAACAACGTAGAGAAGTCAGTAGTTGTTGAGTAAAGAGCAAATATACTTAAGTAGTGTCAGAATTCAACTGAGACGAGGATAGAATTAGCAGTCCTCATGGCTTATTGTACTGAGTTTTCTCTATACCGCCCATTCTATAATTCTCACTATGAATAAAGTTTCTGGACCCAATTTTGGTTGTCCATAAAGAACCTGAGTGGTTTTTACCGTATTTTGAAGCCTGTATTCTAGGTGTCATAAACCAAGTTCAGATTTCCTGTCAGAGTATTAAATTCTATGGACAAATACAATTTTCAGAATAATTTGTCATATTGCCCATTAGTTAAGGCGTTCATAATTATGCCATCAGATGCATCGACTGATCTCAGCCTACGCAGATGGGTATCAGATTTGTTGCGAGAGTTGAATATCTGTTAAGGCTACTCCATTCCTTTCTGTTGTTGCTGCGGATGTAAACGCACCATTTCTCGTCGCTTATAACAATTTCTGACAAAAACAGTCGGTGGTGTTGAAGGGTTAATCGATAGGCAGCAAGAAGGATAAACATTGACACACTAATTTTTGTTGTTTTCACTCTAAAACATACGGTACCTACACCCAATATTTGAAATTTGCCCAGGGAATGTAAGTGATCGATCATATTGACCAAATCCTGGGTTGATTGACGTGGCATAAGTTAAAACCTTCCTATGGTTTTCCTAAACGTCAAAATGACCCTCGTTAGAACAAGTAAACCATTTCGTGCAATTCTCTTAATGATGTTCTCTTCGTAAACATCACAAATGATTCTAGCGCTATCCACTGTTTTAACTCATATATTTATTCCATATTTTTTGGTCATATATTTGGAAGTGTTATTCCTCGAGGAGAAGGACGTGGTCAGCAAGTTTACCTTAATGTTGAAGATGCAGTGTCGGAAAATCTTGACAAAGACCCCACAATTAGTACTCAACGTCTCGCACACCAAGTAGGAACCTCATCTCGTACCATACATCGCATCTTAAGGCGCCAGCTGTTGCACCCCTATCATCTACAACCAGTTCAACAGATTTTACCCCCGGATTGTGATCAACGAATGCGTTTTTGCAGATGGTTTTTGTGGCAATGTACCAATCAAGTAGACTTTCCTGTTTATGTTTGTGTAACAGATGAGGCGACATTTACCCGCGATGAAGTGAATTTCCATAATATGCGCATATGGGCGGAAGAAAATGTTCAAGCGATTAGGGAAACTCATTTTCAACATTGGTCCTCTGTAAATTTTTGGGCTGGCATAATAGGCGATGTATTGTGGGTCCCTATTTGCCTGAATTATTGGACGATGTGGCATTACATGTTCGGGCACGCTTATTTTATCTTCCAGATGGGGCTCCTTCACACAGTACTAGAGAAATAACGACAGTTTTGAATGAAATGTTTCCTCAGCGATGGATTGGACGCTTTGGTCTTGTGCCGTGGCTACCTAGGTCACCCGATCTAACTCCAATGGGCTTTTATCTTTGGAATCACTCGAAGTTATTAGTTTATAATACTCCAATTGCTACGGTGGAAGAATTGCGAAACCGTATACTTGAAGCTGCTGACACAATTAGGGGAATACCTGGAATTTGGGAAAATATTCTCCAAAATTGGGTGCATCGGTGCCGTGCCGCGCTAATGAGGACCAATTTCAACATTTTCTCCAGAAATGGTAAGTTTTATTTCATTTTGTTCCATATTTTAATGGAGTTTGTTGGAGTTTGCGCGCAGTTGGCAACTACAGATGGTTACGGAAGTGGTTTTGTTTGCGAACCTTTGCAGTGACAACAATGCATTTCAGATAGTAATTACTATTAATTATTATAATAAGAAAGTATCAGTTTATTTTTAAATATCTATTTTTCTTAGTTTGTACTGTTTCATTGAAAAATACGCCAAAAATTGAGAAGTATCGTTCTATCTAAAAAAAACGCAAAAGTAGAACTTTTTCGTATAAGACTTTTCTATTACAAATATCGTTAGGAAGTTGCAGCTTAATTTTTATAGATTATACACGCCACACCCTGTATGTCATGTAATGCCCTACTATCATAGGACACCCTGTACGTCAACAGCTTCAGTCCGAACTATTTATGGCGCCTATTTATCCGTCCCGTGTTTTCATCTGTGTCGCGCCAGGTCCTCCGGAGCCCAGAAAACCCTATAAAAGGACAACGGAATGCACGGAACCATTTAAAATAGTTTAATTAGAGAGTGATAAATATTTCCCCATTAGGAATCAACAAACTGGTACGTTTTCACGTACAGTTATCGGGCGGCGATAGAGGACCCTTTGAGGCGCTCGCCGAAATTTAAATTAGGCCCGATTTAATTATGAACTCATAAATTTTCATGGGCGGGGCAGCGGGACGTTCGCTAAATGATATTTTAATAGACTTCGTAATTCCGTGTAATAGACTCCGGCCGTGAGGCGTCCAGTGTGACAGAGGGCGACGTGGAGCTAATCGGCAAATGAAAATAGACAACGGGTTGCCGGGGATTTGGATTTTATGAATAGTAGAGGAAATAAAGCACTGAACCTCCGAAATTTTTCGATCAAGTCGTATCAAGATGGGGCTTTTTGCATTCGGTTTCTAAAATTATGCGAGCTTTGTTTTATGTTTTTCGGCCAAATTGCATTTGTGCAGTGCAAAATGCATCCAAAAAAATGCATTTTTTAAAGTCACTTAAAAAAAATTCATAACTTGGTTAATAATGCCTGGAATGGACTCAAATCAGAGCCTGGAGGTTTTCGAGGTCGCTGATCCAAAATATGGCCTTCAAATTGGTCCATCGCCGACCTGGAGCTTAGGACTGATGATGAACGTCATCTCCGAGGCTTCTCCTGAATTTCACTCTTAAATGCAACAATACTTGACACCCTGGAGTTTTTCGGGTCGCTCATTCCTAATCTGGCATCGGCGAGCACCCCCCGGACACCTGGTGCACCGGAACCTGGACATGGACGTCATCTCCGGCAGTTTTCCTGTAAAAAGCGCGTAAACGAAAACCTCCAGGACCTTAATTTGAGACCATTCCAAGCATTTATTAACCGAGTTATGAATTTTTTCTGACTTTAAAATATGCATTTTTCCAGATGCATTTTGCACTGCAGAAATGCAATTTGGCCGAAGAACATAATACAAAAAAAAATATATTAGTAAACATTTCATTGCCCTTTATGACGGGGGAGGGTATGAGAATGATAATATCAAAAACGTAACTCGACAAAAGTGCCGCTAAGTTGGCAAATTGCAAATTCATGACGAAAGGAACAAATTCGCTTAAAATTCAAGTAATTATTTTGTGGAAAAACGCTCGGATACGTCGATTAGTATTTTTATATGCGGATTTTTTGGCATAAGAAAATTGTATACAGGGTGTCTCAAGAAGAACATACGCAGTCATCATTGATTTCTTTAATGGAACGCCCTGTATATTATGCCATCTTTGAATTATACGGTAAATTCTGAACACTTTTTGTATAACATACCATATCTCTAAAATCAGCGGTTTTCGTAATAATGACGTTTGAAATGTGATAATTTGGAAAAAAATAATATTTAATCATAAAACATTATTTAAATAACAATTGTTTTATAATAAATGATCAATGTTTTGTCCGTTTACTTCAATACATTTTTGTAGTCGAAGGATTGTTTCCCGATGAACGTGTTCAATTACCTCTGCTGGAATAAATCTTATTTCCTGGCGTATTCTCTGTTTCAGGTCATCAAGATTTGGTCCATTCACATAAACTTTCGATTTCAAATAATCCCATTAGAAGAAATTTAAGGGGATTAAATCCTTGATGGCCACTCAATAGGACCTCTGCGTCCAATTCATTTATTAGGGAAAGTTGGAACCATATGTCATTATGAGGAATGTTTGGATCTTGTAGATTAGGAAATACAACAGCTAAAGCGGGGATGAGTTCAAACTGAAGAAAGTCTAAGTAGCGTTCTCCATTTAAATTTTCTTCAAAAAAATAAGGTCCAAGAATTCGGTTTTCGACAATACATGCCCAAACATTTATTTTTTGAGTTTCTGTGTGTGACACACTTGTGTCCAACGAGGATTTTCGGTTGCCCAGTACCTGCAGTTTTGCCTGTATACTTGTCCATTTAGAACAAAAGTAGTCTCATCAGAAAAAATAATATTTCGGTGAAATCTAAGTTTTGATTACTCATCTCAATTATCTGCGTTCTTCGGTCAAAATCGTTTTCTAATAGTTCATGTATCAATTGAACCTTATAAGGATGATATTTATTTTTTCGGAGACAGATCCCGATGGCAAATTTCAATTCCTGGAAATTCTCCTAACGGCTACATGGGGATTATTTACAGTTTCTAGTAAAACGCCTAGTTTAGAATCTTCTGATATTTCTGCTGATCTTCCTTTAGGTAAATCTTTAACATGGCCGTGTTCAGCAAATTTCAATTCAATGTTGCTGACAGTAGATCTAGTAACTGGAGGTCGATCAGGATGAATTACATTAAATAAATTACACAGTACTTGTTGAGTACGCGCTCTGTCTCCAAAACCAATCATCATAAGTACTCCAATACGTTCTTTCTCAGATAAATGCATTTTTAAATTGAAACGTAAAACTGACAAAATGACACTGACAAACTAAACGCAGGTGATAGTTTTTTTTTCACAAAATGCTATATCAAAATGATCTAGGGGTCAAGGAATGAAAAACGATTAATACGAAAAAATTGTTTTGTTTAAGATAAAATTTGGCATACCAGGTTGTTTTAGTTGGCTTTTTAAAAAAAAATGGTCAAGGTTGTTCAATTTAAACATTTTATTTAATTACTTGTGTGTATCTCAAAATATCAATTTTCAAACGTCATTATTACGAAAACCGCTGATTTTAGAGATAATGTTATGTTATACAAAGTGTTCAGAATTTACTGTACAATTTAGAAATGGCATGATATACAGGGTGTTTCATTAAAAAAATCAATGATGACTGCATATGTTCTCCTTGAGACACATACAATTTTCTTGTCAAAAAATTCGCAACTAAAATTATTAATCGACGTGTCTGAGCGTTTTTCCACAAAATAATTACTTGAATTTTAAACGAATTTTCCTTTCATCGCGAAAGCACTGTAAGTGGCTAAATTACGTATTTTTTCACTTTTTTTTACTGCCTATTTTTGGAGATAAAATAAAAAGTTAAATGCAAAATGAACGCCATGTCCGACTACAAAAACCATTACCTATGTCAATTTATTGCTGTATATTGCCATGTCCTTTTCTTTCATAAAAAAATATTCTTTTCCTTAACTGTATTAAGCACATAAAAAATAATAAATAAGCATCGTTCCACTTTGTTCAATTTTAGCGGTTATCTCGTTGTATTTGCTCAAGGTATTAATCTGTAAGTGGGACACTTTTTTATTATTCACTCACATTACCGCTATTATGACGGACAATAAAGTGAAACTATAAACACACACATGTGTACAGATAATTCTTTGTAAACAGAGACGATTTGTTTCGGCGTCGGGATTGTATATTTCAATATTTTATGAGCATTTCTGTTTCAAAATACCTGTAGTTCCTTACTACCAGGAAAATATCTTAATTTACGATTGAATAAATTGTTGTTGTATCCGATCTATATGGAATTTTATCGCAATTTAACACAAATGTATTAGAACCAATCCAACCGTAATCTTGTCAATGGTACCTTATTGGATTCAATAAAATTGCTGCATTACTTATGGAAAACGATTCCATTATATACAAGAGTAGGAAATATTCCCTGATTATGATAAGTTATTTATATATTCTGTTTTCTTGTGTGTTTAGGAAAATATGTTTTCTCTAAAAACAGTGAAAGGAATTTCTATTCAGTTGTTACGTAAGATTTCCAACCTTGTTGATTTTTCAATTAAATCCATGAATATTTGTTATTTTAGCAATTTTTCTAATAGCTTTCTTACCAATTTTTCTAATACCACTAGCAATTTTTCTAATACCTTTTTTATTTTAGCAATTTTTTTATTACCTTCTAGCAATTATTTTGATCTTTATTTTAGCAATTTCTCTTCTTTTTTATTTTAATAGCAATTTTTCTATTACCTTTTGGCAATTTTTCTAATATCTTTATTTTAGCAATTTTTCCAATACCTTTATTTTAGCAATTTTACCTAATACATGTTAGCAACGTTTCCTTTTATTTTTTCTAATACGTTTTCTCTAATACCCTTTTTCTAATACCTTTTTCTAATTCCTTTTTTCTAATACCTTTACATTTTAGCAATTTTTCTAATACCTTTTTCCAATATCATTTTTTCTAATACCTTATTTCTAATACCATTTCTCTAATACCGTTTTTCTAATACCTTCATTTTCTAATACCTTTATTTTAGCAATTTTTCTAATACATTTTAACAACTTTTCTAATACCTTTTAATTTTTCTATTACCTTGTTTCTAATAACATTTTTCTAATACTTTTTTCTAATACCTTTACATTTTAGCAATTTTTCTAATACCTTTATCAATTTTTCTAACTTTTTTTGGCAAATTTTCTAATATCTTTTTCTAATACCATTTTTCTAATACCTTTTTTCTAGCAATTTTTCTAATACATTTTAGCAACTTTTTTGATACCATTTTTCTAATACCTTTTTTCTAATATCTTTACATTTTAGAATTTTTTCTAATACCTTTAGCAATTTTTCTAATACCATTTTTAGCAATTATTCTAATACCTTTTCTAATACCTTTATTTTTAATACCTTTATTTGTAATACCTTTATTTTTCTAATACCTCTTTTAATACCATTTTTTTAAATTAAATTTAATCTTTAGAGAATTCCAGAATACAAAGTGGATAAATGAAGCGATACAATCTTGGAGCTTCGTTTGAGACATCAACGTGGTTAATTTTTTTATTTTCTGTGCAGTTTCTTATGGGAAAAATCAAATCCTACACACTCAGTAAATCCCTATTCAAATGTGGCCCCTTCAGGACATTGCAAACCACGAAATGCCGCATATCCGGAGCGAGATCTAGGAAGGCCCTGCCTCAGAGCTTTTTAAATTTTATTTCGTAAGAGCGGAGAAATACAAAGCGCCACTCGCTCTGATAAATAATATAATGAGCGTTGGGGACGTCTCGAGAGCGTCCTAGATTTTCTTTCATGTCGAGTGAAGTGTGTTCGCCTAAAGAAGCAAATCGCTGAATATTAAAGCTCTTTGATTTAGGTTTGACCTCAACATGATAAATAACAGTATTTCCATAAAGATAATTTCTCCACTTTATTATTTTAATCTACAGAGTGTTTTGTTTAAAACTCTACAGTCAGTTATCTCGTTATGTTTTTAGTTGTAAGAGCAAATATTATCTTTTAAATAATCTTATACAAAAAATACAAATGTGTCTCACATAAGACAGATTTATTTTTGACATTTTCTATTTTTTGTCACAGCATATTTAAACACAATTGTTTATAAGAAATTTATAGTTTTAAGGTTGATGTTAATACACCTTTGTTTCATAAGTTTTTTTAAAAGAAAAGTTACCCTAGTGCAATAATAATTTAATTAATGTTAAGTTTTGTTAAACATTTTTAATCTCGCTGCTGCTAATAAATTTGAAAGAAATTTTTAGTTATATACTGAAAAACTGATGAAAATGACACCGTTGCATGTCAAATATGCTTTTCGATTTCAAAAAACGACGCGCCAAAGAACAATACTTTACGGGTGGTGTGGAAATTTTCTTTTTAATAAAATTATCCACATTTCCTTTAAATTATGAGAACTATGCGTACTACAGATTCCAAGTGTGTATGTGCTGCGCTGTTTGAAATCACACTAGCTTATCCAGCGACAAGGTATTCAAATTTAAAAAAGAAAAAGGTTCAGTTTCTACGACGGAATTTAAAAAGATACACATAATAATAAATGTAGCCTCCGCAATGACCTCCAATCAAATTTTTATAGTTTATTTAATCTTTCCTAAGGATATTTCACTATAAAATTACATATAACATCACATCAGTAAATGTAACAATGATTTTATCTTCATTAAACTAAGGCTTGGCATGTTAGTCTTGTTTGAGGATAATTAATTGTTGAAATGTTATCATTTTGTCAAAAACTTTTGTCATGTTTTAAGTATCTAACGAGCGTTCAAATAAAAACCTGGTCGAAGTTGGCTCTGACACATTGGACGTAGGGAGTAGCTTATAGCGACCAACTTAACCTCATTTCTCAACGAGCTGTATAGCAGCTGTCAGTTTCAATAACGTTAATGACTATATAACTTTATTTTAAAGAATAATCGTGATAACAATAACAAACAATTAAAGGAGAACAAACGCAAATCTTTTTTTAACACTGTGTGGCAGGTACCGACTGATACTCCCACCATTTGTGATAAAACACGTACAGAAGTTCTTGGCGCATTTTCCATTATTTATTGGACATTTTCTTTTAATTCTTCAGTCCGCTTTTTAGGTCGGCCGCTTCCTTCTTTTCTTGTTACACTGCCCGTTTCACGAAAAACATTAACACAACGCTGAACTGCACTTTGAAAAATGTTGTACTCAACAACGCCGGGAAATTGATTTTGAAATTCTATGAAACTCCTCAATAGAATACTTCCATATTCCATCAATCTTGCGTCCATTTCTAAAGTAGGACTCTATGATAAACACTTTTGTTCTTGAGAAAACACCATTTTAAACGCTTTTTAAAACGAAATTATTCAAATTGATAGCGGCAATATAGCGCTTTGACAGATGACGTTTAAGTTCATTTGCTATACGCTACGCCCTACGTCCAAATTTTCACGTTTTTATTTGAACGCTCGTTATATTCTACAGAAGCTGTTCAGAGTGATGCTGTATCACTTCTAAGACATTTTAAAGTCCATTTTACAAAAAAAATTAGTTAACAGTACTATCTGTATTTGTGAGGAAAAATTAAATTATTCTTATAATTATAATTTAAGTCATTTAACAGTACCCACTTATTACAAATTGCATCCTACAAAACATTTTACTATTTGGGACAAAATATTAGGGAGTTTTAAGTAGAATATTCTATTACTCTAGTTTAAAGGTATTAAAATAATTTTAAAAAAATGTAATTTTATCAAATAAAGTCAAACAATATACCAAATAATTAAGTATACCAAAAATCTATCTAACTCCAAAGACTCCTAACTGCTGATATTGCCGGAAACACTATTCTTTGGGCTAAATACCCCAACTAGCCATTGAACTATATCAGGACGTTATCTAGTAAGCAGCTGATAATTATTCAAAATAAAAGCTGAAAATGAAATGTCTAAATATAATTAAAACAAAAATACTCAAAACCAATCATTTAAAGAAATGTACTACTGTATTCTTACTATCCTATGACCACTGAAAAAGATATAAAGATAGTCACTTCAAAACCAACTGCTACAAAGAGATCTTTTTTGTTTCCACATTTTACTTGGGATTGTTTCACCGGATAGCTTACCTTCTTGTATGGAATTATCAGTATTAACAGAAATAATATTAATATAAGCATCAAGCTTTTAGAAAAATTGACGTTTTGAAGCGACAATGTCAAAATCTTTGAACAGGACTAGATTCATCAAAATTATATTTCTATCTCCCTCTGTAGTAAATAGACTATTCATACAATATTTTTAAGGAGGTAAGTGGATTTCACCGTAGAAGTGGAAGTTGCTACGACTAACGGGAGGTAAGTGGGGTAACTTACCTCCCTACAGAAAAAAGCGATTTCGAGTTATACATTTATGAACAAATAAATAGAAATATTTGATGAACATTATATTTTATTAATTATTATGAATGAATATTTATATTAATTGTACAGTTGGATAATTATTCCCCTCGCATTTACTAATTGTCACATTTTTCTCAAAATTCTTTGACCGCTCCATTCCAGTCATCGGAGGCTCAATATTATCGGACTGATCCATTAAAACAGCATGATGCGACGCACTATTAGGAGTTGAAGTGTCATTGTAAAGAATCCTGTTGGCTATTTCATTTTGGTTACTTTCAACATAACTTTCTGCAATTGTGGCTAATTTCCACCCACCATATCTCTTGATTGCTAATATATCAACTCCTGCATTAGCATTGTCGATGTTCTTCGGAATGAATGGCCTGTATATGTTTCAGGATGTTTTAATTTCAAAAACCGTGCAATTTTATTAGGAATCATAGAAAGGGTATTGTTGCCGACTGGTTGGTTGTAACATCTACCTTCTAGATAGCGCATAAAAAAACGTGAAATTTCAGTTTTAATTTCCAATCTAATCTTGATATATTTGTTGAGAATTCTAGGTGAGAAACAGAACCCAGACGAGAATTAATAGTAAACGTACGTGACACACCATTTTTATAATCTGGAGTTGTACCTACAATAACGTTATCGACATTTTTTAAATTGACGTTATCCAAAGCAAGTTTGCATAACTTATCAGAACGGCATCCTCCTGCAATGCCTAAGACCGTCACTACCTTCATTAGCAAATATTTCGGGGACTGAACGAATCGTGGACTCTTGTAAAAACGTTTGACTGTTTAGGTATACAGCCGTCATTCGTACGTTTAAAAAATGCTGTGAGCTTGGGATATTTTGATATATTCACGTTCTCCTCTATGAAAATAGTTGACTTAATAATTCAGTATTCACTCCTCAAACTCACCGGTGACTTTAATGTTCTTGACTTCTCCATGAAATATGCTAGCAGTGACATTTCAGAAAAACCAGTATTTTTGTTCAAACAAAATCCAAACAACCAAGGTGACTTGGCAAGATTTCGAATAATGTCAAAATTTAGTGATTAAGAAATGTCAAAAAATAAAACCTCATCTTTACTTCATGAACCAGAAAGAACTGTGGGAGCAGATATAATGTTATACAGCACGCAGCAGTTGAGTATAATTTACCAGTCTCGGACTCTATTGCCAGCCCTCGCTCCGCTCGGGCGCAATATAGTCCTCGACTGGTAAATAATACCTCCTTTATGGTCTAAATAACTATTATTTGTCCCCTTTATTTTTCAATAGTATGGTATTTTCAATAATATGGTATGATTTAATTCCACTCGGGGCAAGTAGGCCATAGTGTACTTTCCCGCAACATCAGCGTTTAGGAATCTTGTCTGTGGAGTTAAATATCTTCTGCATACCTAGAATTTTCATCTCGACGAACATTCATTTCATAAAATTAAAAAAATAATAATTTGATTTAGCTCAATACCGCGATAGGATAAAGAAATACGAGAGCTAATAATAAAATAAACGTTTTTTAATAAAACATTGTATATTATACTGTTAGTTATAAATAAGCAGCCCTAGAATTTTCAAGACATTGAAACGCTGGTGGTACCGCACAGATACCAAATCCCCCATACATAATATTTATAGCCCATTTGGTACAAAGTGCACTGAATACATGCCAGCTTGTTTGTAAGGTACCTACGCCAAGGCATTGCTCACTTGATTTAATAACTCGTTTATTGTAACGCGCTCTTTTGTCTTCGTATCGCATTACATTGTTAAAATAAACTTATTGCTCTAAAACGGCAATCCATTCGGCTCGTATAAAGGAGCCCAGGCTCCATCCACCTTCTATGATCTCCTTAAGTGAGAGATCTAGTTCAGTTTTTCTCGTTGACGTTACGCATGAAGGATCTCGTTCTGGAGTATTGGATTACCCGGTGTATGTCTCGCGTGACGGAAAGAATCAAGTTTATAAGGAATTCACTTATGTTTATTTGATGTAGATTCCTCGACCGGATGATCCTTACATAATTGACCAATTAATTCTCGTTTGATGCCTACTCACTTGGTAGTTAAGATGCTTTCCGTTTCTACGTTTTAATTATCTCAAATAGTGTACGTACATGGTTCATTAGGTTCGAAGAAATTTGGAATTTCCTTGAATTAATAATGAGAGAAAGAAAAATCGCTCTTAAATTTATTACTGATTTGTTTAAATAGTTGTTTATGAACAAACAAACAAACAGATGTTTAAGGTATATAAAAAACCAGGTTTTTGCCATCAAATCTTGTCCTTCAAAATACAGGGTGTTTCTGAAAAAAGTGCGTTCCTTGAATGGGGTGGTGTGGGCATGAAAATTAACTGATAGTCTAAAACATTACGTTTTAAATTGAAAAAAAAAAGAATCATTAAAAAATAAGAACAGCAAATTCTTATGGAATTCTAAGATCCTTATAACGAGCGTTCAAATAAAAACGTAGTCAAGTTGGTTCTGAAAACTTGGACGTAGGGCGTAGCGTACAGCAAATGAACTTAAACGTCATCTGTCAAAGCGCTATATCGCCGCTATCAATTTGAATATTTTCGTTTTAAAAAGCGTTTAAAATGGTGTTTTCTCAAGAACAAAAAGTGTTTATCATAGAGTCCTACTTTAGAAATGGACGCAAGATTGATGGAATATGGAAGTATTCTATTGAGGAATGTTTCATAGAATTTCAAAATCAATTTCCCGGCGTTGTTGAGTACAAAATTTTTCAAAGTGCAGTTCAGCGTTGTGTTAATGTTTTTCGTGAAACGGGCAGTGTAACAAGAAAAGAAGGAAGCGGCCGACCTAAAAAGCGGACTGAAGAATTAAAAGAAAATGTCCAACAAATAATGGAAAATGCGCCAAGAACTTCTGTACGTGTTTTATCACAAATGGTGGGAGTATCAGTCGGTACCTGCCACACAGTGTTAAAAAAAGATTTGCGTTTGTTCTCCTATCGTTTAACTTGTCAGCAAGAACTTCATGAAGTTTATTTTCCGCGACGGTCTGTATTTTGTGAATGGTTTTTAAAATTTTAAACAACTACGGTGAACTTCATAATATCACCTTTTTTCTGATGAAGCCTGGTTTCATTTAAGTGGTTACGTAAACTCACAGAATATGAGAATGTGGTCTTCTGAAAAACCAGATCACTTTTTTGTCGAGGGCCCTCTACACGCTTTGATGTGCTCTCAATCGAAGGAGGATTTATGGACCTATTTTTTTTAATGGTACTCTTACTGCGCAAAGGTATAGAGAAGAAATTATCGCTCCTGTTAACCACCTGGAAGAAAACGAAATTACAAATTTTTACTTTCAACAAGATGGCGCAAGGGCACATACGGCAGGCGAGACGATGAATATGTTGAGGGAAGTTTTCCAAAATCGACTAATAAGTCTCAATGCTGAACATGAATTTCCACAGAGGTCATGTGATATTACGCCGTGTGATTTCTTTTTGTGGCCTTACCTTAAAAATACTATTTTTGAACTGCCTATTCCTGATTTAAACCATCTGCAGGCTCGACTTATAGACAAGATTCGTGAAATTAACAATACCCCGAGCATCTTAGAAAATGTCTTTAATTCTTTGAGGAACAACTGTGAAAAGTTCTTGGAACAAGGAGGGGGACACTTTCAGCAGCTGCTTTAATTTATTATTATAACAAGGAGGGGGACACTTTCCGCAGCTCCTTTAATTGTTTGTTATTGTTATCACGATTATTCTTTAAAATAAAGTTATATAATCATTAACGTTATTGAAACTGACAGCTGCTATACAGCTCGTTGAGAAATGAGGTTAAGTTGGTCGCTATAAGCTACTCCCTACGTCCAATGTGTCAGAGCCAACTTCGACCACGTTTTTATTTGAACGCTCGTTATATAATTCATTAGTAATTCCCAAGGATCTACCGGAAAACTTGAAAGATGCAAATGCTATAAATATCTATTTTAATGATATTTAAGCAACTGTAGAACAAACTTCGCTACTTAATAAATATACAGAGTCCACCTTTAACAACGGTTGCACTTTTTCCTTCACTTCGGTTTCCTCGCAAGATGTCTCGAAATACATAAACTCGATTAAAAGTCGCTCCATCGGTTCTGATATGATACAAGTTACTATGATAAAGTTGATTAGTGATCTTTTATTAGAACATATTGCGCATATAATTACCACATCTATACATACGTCTACTTTTCCTAGTGCTTGGAAGTCTGCTAATATCATTCCATTACCAAAAAATAGTAATCCGACTGAGGTCATCTTCGCCCTATTAGCATTCTTCCTATACAGTCTAAAATTTGTGAGTTAATTTTGAAAAATCAGATATCAAAGTATATATTTGGTAATAATATTATTGCAGATTGCCAGTCTGGCTTTTGGTCGCAATATAATACTACTATTGCATTATTGCACATTACAGACGATATTGTGAAGGCTACTGATGAGGGAAGAGTGACTTTTCTTGTTTTGTTGGATTATAGTAAGGCGTTTGATACCTTGGATCACGATATTCTCATCAGTAAGTTAAAATTTTATGGATTTGATTATTCATCCGCGTCTCTAATCAATAGTTTCTTGCATGATAGTAATCAAAAAGTAATTTCTGACTCAAAGGTGTCTGACGCCTTACCAATAAATTTTGGCGTCATTCTCCGTACATTAACACCATATCTGTTAGTTCTTGATCAGGAAACATTTTTATACGCCGGCTAAGTAATACTTCAACTCACGATGCACGTGCACAAGATGCACAGGGTCAGCGAAATGTCGCCTTATTTATTTGCTCCCTGTATATTGCCTTATTTGTTTTGATTTTTGTGTTTGTATTTCTTCATCTTATAACTGGACTAGTCCCATGGGGTGTTGTAATTTAAATAAAATAATATATAAAAACGGCATTAAAATAATGCCAGAACAAACGTTCTTCTCTATAATTTAATCTAAACAACTTCCATAAAATGTATCTAAGAGGAATTTGTAATTTTATCATTCGTTTATATTAATTAAATCTTCTCAGCACGCTTCTTCTTACTTTTAGGGAAATAAACCAAATTAAAAATTAATTACTTGATTTCTCCTCGATATCCAACTGTTCTTATTTCCCCAATTCCATTGTATTCGTTTATAAAAGTGCAATAAATTCTCCGCAAGTCTTATTGCTACGAAAAATACCAGGAACCGCGCCGAAAATAATTCATTATAAAGGGAAAAAAATGAATATCAAGATGAGGCAGCTTGATAAAGATAAAAGTAAGCACGTGTCGTGTGGGTGCGTAAGTTCGTGAGAACCGAGCACGGGAACCACACCAATTAGAGCCTGCCTACCTATTTTATGGTCGGGAACCTTGGTTCTCCGAGGAGGATGTCCATGTCAGAGGTCTTTGCATCAGTTTGTTCAAAAAATAACGGCACTTTAAAGTCTGTGATGAATTTGTTTTAATGGTATCAGCACTGATTTTATTTTCGGAAATAAGAAAAAATCGCAAAGAGCCAAGTCTGGCGAGTAAGGAGGGTGAGGGAGGGCAGTAATCTGATTTTTGGTGCAAAATTGACGAATTGACAAAGTTGAGTTAATTTTTAAATTTTCTTTCACAAGTAGTAAATACACATACATACAGGGTGTGGCGTGTATAATCTATAAAAATTAAACTACAGCTTCCTGATAATATTTGTAATAGAAAAGTCTTATACGAAGAAGTTCTATCTTTACGTTTTTTTTGTAAATTAAAGTTCATTTATTCAACGAAAATGAAGGCCGACCCTGTGTTATTTATTAAAAACTTTGGAAATGATTCCAGAAAAAAGTTTTTATTTTGTAATTCCACGATAGTGACAGTGTCATTTTTATAAAGCAGTAAAAAATAAGAATACCTAGCGTGCTGACTACATTAAAAACGAGATTCTTATTTCTTACTTTGCTTAATTTTTAGTTTGTGCACAAAATAGTTTTACAATGAACCGAGAAAGCAATGCATTTACTATTTCCGAACGTGTCGATATGGTGTTAGTGTATGGTGCAGCCGGAGGAAATTCGCTCGCGGCAACTAGGTTGTACCGGGAACGATGGCCACAACGTCACCCCCCACGTGGAAATTCAATCCTACAGTGCATTCAGCACCTGTGAGATACGGGAAGTGTTATTTCTCAAGGAGAAGGACGTGGTCAGCAAGTGAACCTTAATGTTGAAGATGCAGTGTTGGAAAATCTTGACGAAGACCCCACAATTAGTACTCGACGACTCGCAGCGCAAGTAGGAACCTTATCTCGTACCGTACATCGCATCTTAAGGCGCTAGCTCTTGCACCTCTATCATCTGCAATCAGTTCAACAGATTTTACCAGCGGATTGTGATCAACGAATGTGTTTTTGCAGATGGTTTTTACGGCAATGTGCCAATCAAGTAGACTTTCCTGCTTATGTTTCTGTAACAGATGAGGCGACATTTACCCGCGATGAAGTGAATTTCCATAATAGCACATATGGGCCGATGAAAATCCTCACGCGATTATGGAAACTCATTTTCAACATCGGTTCTCGGTAAATGTTTGGGCTGGTATAATAGGCGATGTACTTGTGGGTCCCTATTTCTTTGAAGGACGACTAAATGGACCAACATATGCTGATTTTTGGAGAACCGGTTGCCTGAATTATTGGACGATGTGGCATTACAAGTTCAGGCACGAATGTTTTACCTTCATGATGGGGCTCCTCCACACAGTACTAGAAAAGTAACGTCACTTTTGGATGAAATGTTTCCTCAGCGATGAATTGGATGTTTTGGTCCTGTGCCGTGGTCACCTCGGTCACCCGATCTAACTCCAATGGATTTTTATCTTTGGAGTCACTTAATGTCATTGGTTTACAATACTCCAATTCCTACGGTGGAAGAATTGCGAAACCGTATACTTGAAGCTGCTAACACAATTAGGGGAATACCTGGAATTTGGAAAAATATTCGGCAAAATTGGGTGCGTCGCCGTCGGTGCCATGCCTGTATCCGCGCTAACGGGGATCAATTTCAACATTTTCTCTAGAAATGGTAAGTTTTATTTCATTTTATTCCATATTTTAATGGAGTTTGTTTAGTGCACGCAGTTGGCAACTATAGATGCTTACGGATGTGGTTTTCTTTGCGAACTGTTGCAGTGACAACAATGCATTTAAGACAGTAATTACTATTAAGTATTATAATAAGAAAATATCAGTTCTTTTAATATCTACTTTTCTTAGTTTGTAATTTTGCATTGAAAAATTCTCCAAAAATTGAGAAGTATCTTTCTATCTTTCAACAACGATTTGTTTACGCACGTAACTCATCGTACAGCACACGGACAGGACCGTTCCAGAGAAAATATTTTGATCCTTAATTGAACTTTAAATTTACGAAAAAAAAAACGCAAAAATAGAACTTTTTCGTATAAGACTTTTCTATTATTACAAATATCGTTAAGCTGTAGTCTAATTTTTATAGATTATACACGCCACACTTACATTACTTACACAAAATATTGTTCATATTCCTAAGTCACATTTCATTGGTATTTAACTGGGAATCTGCCTGAGAGGAGCCAAGGTAGGTATGCATATTCGAGAAGCAATTCGGCTTACTGTTGAAATTTTTCATTAAATCTTTATATCTTCCCAAAAAAAAGAGCTAGCAGAGGATAGTAATACGTTTTTATAAGTAAAAGTTTCTACATGTTATGACAGTGATACGAATTTAGATACCCGAGAGTACCACTTAGGTCGACAATGCATGTCGTTGAAATAATTTTTATTTTTCGCTGTTTCAACAAATTTCACTAGGATAGTGCTTATTCGTGATGTGTCCGTAACGGTATATCGGAATTAGAGTAACAACGTTTCCGTATTTCATATACAGGGTGTTTTCTAAACCATGTTGGAATGTATGGAGGATACATTATTTTTTGTGTGTAGTTTAAATTTAACAAAGTAACGATTAATTAAATGTAGATAAATTATTAGCCTGCATTTCATCACCATCTCTGCAGGGTGCTCCTTAAATACATTCCGATGATAAAAGTGGCAATTCCTCAGTTAATTTTAAGGAAAAGAAGTTGTTATGAACATATTCCTAAGCAGAATAGTTTCCAAGTTATAGGGTATTAAATTTTAAAAGAATTTTTGCTTACAAACAAGAACCGGAAGAGATAATCTATTAAAATTTGTTGGTTTCATAAAATACTTCATTTCTTAATTATCAAATATTTTTACCTACCTTTCAAATTACATCTAACATTAATGCTTATCTATTGAGGAAAAAATGACATGGATTTTTGCGGGCCTATTATTTGCAGTAAAAATCCAAATAAATTTCTTCATCCAGTGAAAATTTCGAGCAATTTGATAGTGATTTTTCGTATATTTCGTCGAACTCCTGTTCAACGCATTAAAATACAGAATTTCAGGTCCAAATAATGTTCTTCAAAACATTGCTGATGTCTGTTGGTCAGGAGTTTCCACGATTTTTCGATATTTTCGGCCATTTTTGGAGAATACCCTTTAGCGCTCCAAAATACACATATATAGCTCGGTAGGGTTTCCAGATCAATCCACTTTTTTCATTTTGTGTGCCCTTGTGATCAATCTTACCCAATATTACTGTGTATTCTTGAGCGAGAACGTTTCCAATGCACACACTGCCCCGATTCCGCCTCTCTCCAGATCATATTACATGAACTTTATTAGATACGTCACGCATGTTAATGTCCCATTGTCTGCCTCTATATCAAACCGTGGTTTAATATTTTAATTATGCTCTTTTGACAACTTCATTTGATACAGCGTCCCGGCATTGTCTCTGAAAATTTTATCTTACGCTAATGATCAAAGATAAAGTCGAAATTACACCGGTGGAGATCCAACATAATTGACATCTCTAAAGTCAATTAATAATCGTCGCTATTCACTAAATGAATGGAATGATGAGGAGTTCGAGGTATTTTTAAGCGTACCGTAGATATTACATAAAAGTTTTACAATCAATATTTTCGCGTGGCACATCTAGTATCTTAACTATACCAGAAAAGTAACGAGCGTTCAAATAAAAACGTGGTCGAAGTTGGCTCTGACACATTGGACGTAGGGAGTAGCTTATAGCGACCAACTTAACCTCATTTCTCAACGAGCTGTATAGCAGCTGTCAGTTTCAATAACGTTAATGATTATATAACTTTATTTTAAAGAATAATCGTGATAACAATAACAAACAATTAAAGGAGCTGCGGAAAGTGTCCCCCTCCTTGTTATAATAATAAATTAAAGCAGCTGCTGAAAGTGTCCCCCTCCTTGTTCCAAGAACTTTTCACAGTTGTTCCTCAAAGAATTAAAGACATTTTCTAAGATGCTCGGGGTATTGTTAATTTCACGAATCTTGTCTATAAGTCGAGCCTGCAGATGGTTTAAATCAGGAATAGGCAGTTCAAAAATAGTGTTTTTAAGGTAAGGCCACAAAAAGAAATCACACGGCGTAATATCACATGACCTCGGTGGAAATTCATGTTCAGCATTGAGACTTATTAGTCGATTTTGGAAAACTTCCCTCAACATATTCATCGTCTCGCCTGCCGTATGTGCCCTTGCGCCATCTTGTTGAAAGTAAAAGTTTGTAATTTCGTTTTCTTCCAGGTGGTTAACAAAAGGAGCGATAATTTCTTCTCTATACCTTTGCGCAGTAAGAGTACCATTAAAAAAAATAGGTCCATAAATCCTCCTTCGATTGAGAGCACACCAAAGCGTGTAGAGGGCCCTCGACAAAAAAGTGATCTGGTTTTTCAGAAGACCACATTCTCATATTCTGTGAGTTTACGTAACCACTTAAATGAAACCAGGCTTCATCAGAAAAAAGGTGATATTATGAAGTTCACCGTAGTTGTTTAAAATTTTAAAAACCATTCACAAAATACAGACCGTCGCGGAAAATAAACTTCATGAAGTTCTTGCTGACAAGTTAAACGATAGGAGAACAAACGCAAATCTTTTTTTAACACTGTGTGGCAGGTACCGACTGATACTCCCACCATTTGTGATAAAACACGTACAGAAGTTCTTGGCGCATTTTCCATTATTTGTTGGACATTTTCTTTTAATTCTTCAGTCCGCTTTTTAGGTCGGCCGCTTCCTTCTTTTCTTGTTACACTGCCCGTTTCACGAAAAACATTAACACAACGCTGAACTGCACTTTGAAAAATTTTGTACTCAACAACGCCGTGAAATTGATTTTGAAATTCTATGAAACTTCCTCAATAGAATACTTCCATATTCCATCAATCTTGCGTCCATTTCTAAAGTAGGACTCTATGATAAACACTTTTTGTTCTTGAGAAAACACCATTTTAAACGCTTTTTAAAACGAAAATATTCAAATTGATAGCGGCGATATAGCGCTTTGACAGATGACGTTTAAGTTCATTTGCTATACGCTACGCCCTACGTCCAAATTTTCAGAACCAACTTGACCACGTTTTTATTTGAACGCTCGTTAGAATGAGACAAGAACAAATGAATAGGGATCCTTTTCGTTCAAAAGGGTGCCAGTTTTTAAATACGATTTACGAAAATTTTGAATAGTCAATATGTGAGGGGTATAGATGCAAAACACACATTATCCACTTTTCAGGAAGAAGGAATAACTGATTTCTCGCTTTTTAAGTGACTTAAGGATCTGAATTTTTTTTTGGTATTGTATTAGAACTTTAACTTTGCTTCTTAATTGATGAAATGACAGCACAACAATATTTGACTCCATGAAAGTGAATTAAAGTTTGGATAATGTGAGTTTTGATACAACTTTTTGGATAATGGTAGTTTTGCTCCAAATTATTCTACATAATATTATTTTTTACACCAAAATTCATGAAGTTAAAGGAACTTTGAAACAAACTCAATATCATTAAAACTTTTATGTAATATGGTAGTTCATAATCAAAATAAAAGCTGCACAAAATACTTAGAATACGGTTTTATTATCAGTGATGAAATGAAATATTTTTAAAATGAATCTAAAATTGCAAAGTTCAAAAAATGTTGTCAGTAAAAAGTTTCTAACATCCGATATTTAAATATGATACTTCAGAACTAAACTTATCTTACTTATAATCAGAAACTCATAGAAAAACACGGAACCAACCATCTAGGAAAGCAAAACAATACGAGAAGCAAAACTCACATTCTCCTTAGGCAGTCGGCCATATTGGTTTATCGCTTTAAGCTTTTTCATTGGTGGATATATGGATAATGTGAGTTTTGACAACTTCAGATTGTAGGAGAATGTGACTTTTGAAACAATTCACAGATTTCACAATTTAAAAATAAATACGAAAATGTGAGTTTGTACCATTTCCAAATTTTAAAATGGTGTAGTTCAACACGAAGAACAAGATAGCGCCTCTAACTCTATTTCGAAAAATTATGGAGAATGTGAGTTTTGTATCTATACCCCTCATGTGTATCATTAATACTTTGTTTCCAATTTCGTGCAAAAGATAAGTAGATAGTATTTCATTTCGAATTACCATTAACCATTGCTGACACCATAATTTAAAAGATCGCCGATTAAGTATCCCGCCGATCAAGTATGATAGAGAAGTACTTACAGAAATTATTACTTGGAAAAAGAAATATATTTTAAATTTAGTTTCTTGTTCTTTAAATTTCATCCAAAATGGAGAACAAGGCCAAAAAAATTTGCAAAATTGCAATGAACGGTTTTTCTAAAATAACTAAAAAACTATAGCTCCCATCGAAAAATTTTAGTGAGAAAGTTGTGGGTTTTAAAAAGATCCATCGACTGATTTTTTGAAAGTATCGATTGCTTTGAGAGATATATCGAGAAAACCGTTAAAAATTTTCTTTTCACTTTTTCTATACCACGTTTACATTTAAGGTGGCAACTCAAAAAAGTACATTTTGAAAAATTTAAAAATATTAATTATTTTTCGATATATCGATTTTTTTAAAAAAGGCGTTCTCGAAAATTAGCTAGTTGTTCTTAGCGGATGATTCTACAGTAACTATTTACAGTTTATTTTCTTCGTAAAGAATTATGTTATGCTGTTTTAATGTTAATTTTAAGGATCAAAAATTATTTTTTTTTCATTCATTCATCACTTTCTTTCATAAATTTAAAATAAGTTTTTCTATGACCTTAAGGAGCCAAGGTAACTTTTTTATTTAAAAAAAATCTAGAAGACACAATTGACATTTTAAATTGATGCGCTTGATGAAGGTTAATGTTGAATACATATATTTTCAAGAAACAAAAATAATAGAATATGTTTCACTGGGTATTACACGAAAAATACTGTTGTGATAATAAATAATTATTATTAAAATGACCATAAAAGTAATAAAAAAATGTAAATTAAATATTTCCGGGACTATTTTGCTTCTAAGGCGAAAATGACTATAATATTTGTGTTTATTTCGTCAAGCTACCCCCCAAATTAAGTACAAAATGATTTTTGTACGTGGTGCAGAAGTCGAACAGTCAAATATTTTGCAAGCGTGAGTCATTTACATAGCACGTCGTTAGTTTTCAAAGCGAGCATTTCACTTTATTACTCAGTTACTTATACAAAAAAATCAGTGAAACATGTCCTATTATTTTTTTCTTGAAAATAGTAGTATTCAGTATTAACCTCCATCAAGCTATAAGGCTCCATAAGGTCGTAGAAAAACATTTTTTATTTAAATTCGTGAAAAAGTGTCGGCAATTTCTTTCTATAAAAGTCGTTGTCATAAAGTAAAAATTGTTACAAATTATTTTAAAAAAAAAACGTACCCAAAAATTTTTTCAGTCATTTTTTGATCCTTAAAGTTAATAAAATCGTAAAATTTTTTTAATAGCATGGTAACACAACTCTTTCGAATAAAATAAAGTAAAAATCGTTACTGTCGTGTCATACGCTGAGAAGATCTAACCAATTTCCGAGAGCGCCTTTTAAAAAAAAAATCGGTATGTCTCGAAAAATAATTAATATTTTTAATTCTTCAAAAATGTGCTTTTTTGGCATGCCGCGGGCTATACTTACAGTAAATAGTAAGTATGGGATCATAAAAGTAAGTGAGTACAGAAGAAGAAAAAAATTTTAACGGTTTTTTCAATATATCTCGAAAAGTAACAAAGCAATCGATAGATCTTTTAAAACCTACAACTGTCTCACTTAAAATTTTTCGATCGGAGTTATAGTTTTCTAGTTATTTAAGAAAAACCGTTTTTTGCCATGTTTGGCATTTTGGATAGAGTTTAAAGAAGAAACTCAATTTAAAATTTAATTTCCTATATGGTCATATTTCTTTCGTCCAGGTAATAATTTCTGCAAATTTAACATTAGGTCGTGACAGAATGCTTGGACTAATTCATTTAATAGTTTGTAACAAATGTGGGTGTGGGAATAAACTACCCTGCATACTACAGCCCCATCCTGTTCTGAATTACACCAGCGACATACTGTAACTTATATCTTACCCACATTAATAATGAATTCGATGTTTATTCCGGAGTACCATAAGGTTCTAACTTAGGGCCTTAACTATTTTTATATTTTATTAATGACTTACCTGAGACAACACCACATTCTAACTATTTATTGCTTGCGCATGATTTGTTCTTCACATTATTAAAGTATTTCCATGATTGTAAATTTCTTCAGGATGGTATTATTGCTGTGTGTATTTAAAAATTAACTATATTCTAATATAAAAACATAATCTGTCGTTTACTCAGAACTCAGTCCAATTACAAAATATTCAGAAAAAAGTAGAAAAAAGTGATTTTTATGTTTTAAAACATATGACGGGTCTCCTGATTATAATATCTTTAGATCCACATGCTGACGTTAAGAAGAAGTAAATTTTCTTTTTAGTCGTAAAATTATTGGTGCTACATAATACTGATGAAGTGGAAGAAATTCCATCTGGAGCACACTTTTGACAGATCGAAAAAATTCTCATCGTTGTCTTTTGCGATGAGTTTCCGATGAAGTTTCTTTAGAGCTTCTTTAATTGACATTTTCGTGGATAAGACGGCACGTTATAAGTATTTTGATCATATAAAATTTAACTTTTCGATACGTTAATTGTATGTTTTCCTCCACTTTATGTGTTATTTTTTACAATATAAAAACCCTCGTCATACCTGGCGCTTATTTACTAAATTTCAGTACTGATAAAATTCTGCTGAGTAATGATTAGTACGTTTCATAAAAATAATATAAATTTCCTATAAATGTACTTAACATGAGAATCATTGAAAGTTGTTTACAACTTTATTATTCATTGTAAGTACTAATCCAGATGAGTAATGTGTACAGTGATATTTCTGATTTTTTATTACACAGCTCCACAAAAGAAGAGTCCTGTGCAAATGACCAGAATATATTATTCCCATGTATCTTGAACCGCTGAATTCGATTTCAATGTCAGAATTGCCCCAGCAAATCACCAGAATTTTTTAACATCAAAAAATGCTTAAATAAAACAACATCGACAAATCAGCATTTAAAATCCAGGTATGATTTATTAGCGGCTGAAACTAATGGTCAGATCTGTACCTCCCATGTATGTTGATCCGCTGAATACGAATCCCAAGTCAGATTTTCTCCATAAGGTCACAAATCATTCCTAACCTCAAAAATAGCTTTATCAATATTTTCAATTATAAAAAGATATTCGATTTTTAAACTAATAGCTACTTTATCGAAAATTATGCTGATCTGCTAACGTAACTGTGTTATCAGATTAGGAATGAGCACCTCAAAATTCATACAGGGTGTCCCAAAAGTATGGAAACAGCACAATAACTTTCAAAAAAATGCATTTTGAGGAAAAATTATTCTGACAAAAGATTTAGAATTTTTCCCTGGCTATTCAATGGTGATCCTAGATCTGATCTTGACATTGACCTTCAAGGTTATTTCAAGGTCAAGTTAATTTTTTCAAATGGGATGCCCTACTTTTGACCCCGGAAATGAAAAAAGCGGAAAATTTTACGTTCAGATATGTCCTTGACCATTTTCCGAATTTGGCCTCTGATGGTCATTAAAGGTCAAATCAAGGTCACGCATGGTTTGGCGCGCTGTCTTGAAAACAACTGGTTGCAAAAAAATGACAATAACTAACGTTGTAGGATTTTTCCCTAGCTATCTAACGGTGACCCTTGATTTCACCGTGACCTTCACCTTCAAAAACCGCACGATATCAATTTTGGCAAAAATCGGTTGATTTTTGAAATCGCGTCCGCCATCTTGGACTAAAATTTCTCAAAAACAGATTTCAGATTCGTAGTCAGCGACCCCAAAAACCCTCCTATACCAAATTTGGCGTTAATTTTTTGGAATCGCGTCCGCCATCTTGGAAAATGTTCAAGGACATATCTGAACGTAAAATTTTCCGCTCTTTTTACTTCCGGGGTCAAAAGTAGGGCATCCCAATTGAAAAAATTAACTTGACCTTGAAATAACCTTGAAGGTCAAGGTCAATGTCAAATCTAGGGTCACCATTGAATAGCCAGCGAAAAATCCTAAATCTTTTGTCTGAATCATTTTTTCTCAAAATGCATTTTGTAAAGTTATTGTGCTGTGTCCATACTTTTGGGACACGTTTATAGGGCCGTCCAAAGGGCCCTATAAGCAGTACGGTTATATTAAGTTTAGAGCTTTCTGTTCGTTTATGATTTGGCACCTTAGGCTTTGTTAGGTTTTATGTTTGTTGAATAATCCTTTCTGCGTTTATAACCGAATGCCTTACACTATGTTAGATTTGAAGCCTTTCTGTTCGTTTATAACGTCACCAGAAAATTTCCGCACCAGGCGTTGAGGTCTCTAAGGATAGCACTGAATTCATGAGAATATACTGTAATAAATTCTTGTGATGTGATAATTTTCTTCCTTTATTTGCTTATACTGCTTCGCTTTTTCTTCTCTGTATCCTATTTTTTTTGTTTGGGCGCCAGTTCACATGAGCATATAGTTGTAAATTAATTTAAAATTATGTATTTAAAAAAAGTTTAACACACTGTAACTTTTTAACGAAGCGTCCTAGATAAAAACCTTATAGGAAAGACTCCCCTTAAAATTCATCAAAGAATACGAGGTTTCATTTTTGGCCACCATTTGTGAATCACCCTGTATTTGTATACTTTAATATACTCGAGGAAAATATAGCTAATTTTATAGCATACAAGGAAAGCCAGTCATTGTATTATGTTAAGAACTTAATGTATACAAATTGTCTACCATTATGCTCCTTGTAAACGACCACAATCGCTAACATCGGTACTTATTCCACCTTAACACGATCAATAAATAACAATTCCAAGCGGGGACGAGCACAGACCCATTCAAAATATTTATTGTATTGCCTAATTAAATTATGAATTTTGATACCCCATTTATCATAACTTTCTATTTCCCTCACCAAGGACCCTATATCAAGCCGGACTGAGTTATCGTATTAATTTAATGTTGAACAACTGGTGAACGCGGGCTCCCGAAAAGAAATAGAGGAGCATAAAGGGCATTGACAGATTTACGAACCACGGATCGGACGTGGGCTGACGCTTCTAAAAATTAAATTGAGGCCTTGTACGAGTGGAGCGTGTCAATCTGGCGATGGGAAAATGTTTTCACGGTAAGCTGTGACCCAGAAATTTTTCTAGGCCGGTTACAAAACTGTTCAAGTTCGTCTAAAAAAAAATTAAAAGTTATAACAATGCATCGTTTCTCTTGAAATAAAATAACGAATGCTACTTAGGTAAGTTTGGAATACGAATAACCTACTGATGTTTAGAGACAAATGGGAGGGCGTTGCTTCAAGATCAACAGTCTATCATTCCAAAATATAACAATGTTGTAATGTTGGAATTTGACAAAATGAGGCGCTGTACGACGGATGAGCGAATGAAGGTTGTGAAAATTCATTACAAGTGCGGAGAGTGTGTAGCTGAGACTGCGCGCAAATTATGTGGAATTTTCGGTAGAAGGAACGCCCCGATGAAGAAATTTACTACATTACGATTTACCTTATCGAAACTAATAAAATAATAAATAACATAATAGTTCTAGGTAAACTTTTGTAAAATGACCTGATGACTCATCAATCAGATTATGCAATTTCTAAAGCAGCAATAGCAGTAGCAATAGTCTGAAGTATTAAAGTTATGTCTTCCTTTGTATATGTTCTACCTTGTCTGATTGTATTTGATGACGAGGTCTTCACTATACAGGGTGTCTCATAATTAGCTGCCAACCCAAATTCCGTTTTCCCGAACTGTTTCACGTTAAAAAGGTACTCTTGTTTCAAATCGTTATCTTTAACGGTTTCTGAGAAAATCGCTCTTGAATTAATCCCCCTTTGGTCAATTTCATAGTAATTTAAACAGAAAAATTTTTTTTGTTTAAATTTAATCTAATTTTAATAAAAAATAATAATAAAAAAATAAATTAAATAAAAATTAATCCTTTGAATGGAAAAAAGAGGAAAGCAAAATTATTATTATTATTTTTTGTTTAAATTACTATGAAATTGACCAAAGTGGGATTAATTCAAGAGCGATTTTCTCAGAAACCGTTAAAGATAACGATGTGAAACAAGAGCACCTTTTTAACGTAAAACAGTTCGGGAAAACGGAATTTGCTATCCAATTTGTTAAAAAGTCAAAGATGAAAAAGTTACACACGCAAATGTACCAAGGGCCCCCCGTACCCACCCCAATGGACCTTGTGGAAATAAATGGATTAGTCCATCAAACTGCTCATCAAAATTTAGCTGTGTATACCAAATTTAATTCATTTATCACAACGCGATTGAGAGATATTGCAAAAAAATGATTTCCATTCCTCCCTCTTCAATGGGTCCCTGTGCCCTTAGGAAGCATTTCCGGACCCATGTTCATATGAACTTTTTTTACTTAGTTTTGATCATAGAATCGGCCTGTTCAGGGTTGGCAGCTAATTATGATGTATACGCATAAATAGCATACCAAATTTCGTTTAAATACATTAATTATTTCGAAGGTTATTTAAAAAATTTGAAAATCTTGATTTTGACACCCTGTATCTCAGTTACTATCAACTTTTGGACTAAGGAAAATTTGACCAGATCACATTATTATGATGTCACAAATCACCAGTTACTCTGTGTACAATTCATTATTGGTCACTTTGTATATACGAAATGCTGTAGGTTCAAGGTTTTAGTATGAGATAAGTCTCTACTGAAGCTAGCAATAAAGCCGTACGCACGGGAGGCTGTCAAAAGTCTCTCCCAAATCAGTAAAAGTATCTGGTCTTTAAAGAATAAAATTATTTAGCATATACATTACTGGTTGTTTCTTCAGGTTGTAGGACATTACATTATATTCAGACAATTTAACGGCAATCATGAATCATTTATGGATATATTTAGTAGCAGGGGTCCTAAGTTGCTTCCTTGAGGCATCCCAGAGGATGCAACGTATTCATCTAAAGCCACTGAATGCAACATACTACTTTCTGTCAGACGAATAGAAGATAAATTGACTAATTAGTGGTAGTGACAAGCCACATGCAACTAATTTCTTCACCATGACACCATGATCAAGTTGATCAAACGCCTTAGACAAATCCGTGTAAATTACGTCAACCTGAAATTAATTGCTCAATATTTCAGAAATAAATCCGTGTTGACGAATGATTGACGATTTTGTAATATAATGACAAAGTCGATTGTACATGAGGATTTCTAGTCTTGCAAAAAATACCCTAAATCCTCCTTACTCGCCAGACCTGGCCTGGATCAGGGCTGGGAGTATTTTGACAAACAAAAATACCAAATAGTATTTTAAATATAAAATAGTATTTAGTATTTTGTAATTAAAATACTTTTGTTGTAACCCAAAAAATATTTTCTATTTCAAATATTCAAGTATTTTGTATTTTAAAAAAGTATTTAAAATTTTCTAAAAGTAATTTAAATACTCTTGAGTATTTAAATTACTCGAAGTATTTAAAATACCCAAAATACCTACCAAAAACAAATACTTTTTGCCTGTTACGACTGGAGACTGATACAACACATGCTATAAAAATTACGCACCTACATCTAGATTTAACGTATTCTACTCTCCATTCTGCAATGTGCATTGTGTTATTGCTATTCTTTCTACTACCTTTTATCATTAGTGGACTATTCTAAGAAAAACTAATAAAAGATTATGAGTGAGTTAAATATTCCACATCTCAGTAATCCAAATGAAAATGATTGTTTCCAGACTCATGTTTAGTGTTTTTTTTTTAATTTTTTGATAATCTTGAAATCGGTATTGCCTTGCACATACAATATATTTTTTTAAGTCATATATTAAAAATTTCAGATTTAATATTTCACAAAAATATTTTAAATACTGTTAATGAATATTTTCAATATACAGGGTGTCGCGCTTAACTGTGATACAACCCTGTATCTTTTTTATTTTTGGCCGATTTAATTTTTTTTTTTAGAATGTAGGGTAAAAAAATAAAGAAGTTACAGGCTTGTATCACATTTAAGCGCGACATCATGGAGTGCTCGCCTGAAGATGTATCGAATTTGATGAAACTTGGTGATAAGGGATGCTGAAGGAGAATACGTAATCTGTTTTTTGGAAAAAAAAAATCGTTAATACCAATTAGCTGTTTTGACGTTAAAAAAACACGTCCTAGTTGGCAGTGTATTGCATTAATAAAAACAGCAGTATCACACTTAGAGTTTTTTTACTCTACATTAAAAAAAAAATTTAAATCGGTCAAAATATAAAAAAGTTTGTCATCTAATGCTAGAAATAATCTTCTCTACGAATCTGGATAAACAAGTTAAAATGTTCGCGTGCCTTCGTTTTTTTGTATTTTTCAAATAGGACACCTAACTTTACTAAACACTCAAAAAGCATTGAAATTTTAATTATTTATTTATTTTGAAAATAAAATGAGTTAGTAAAAAACTGCTTTACCCTAATAATAAAATTCTTTACCCTGTTTCTTAAACTTTAACTATCCCACCAAATTAAAAAAATATATATTACGTTAATAATAATCGATCGAAATCTAACGAGCTCAGTTCTTTCGGATCCTAAGGCTATCCTCGAGAATTTAACGCCGACAAATCCTTGACAGAATCATGTATTCTCCTAATAAAGTCATCGGAAGAATTTTAATGTTGAAATTGGTAATCGAAACACGCTGGACATCACCTTTCACCGCGTTATTAATTGATAATAATATCTTATCATCTGTATCGTGACACCTAGTGCACCGTAAACTGTGAAAAGTATTTCCGAATGACACAATGCTGTAGGTGAAAAAAAAGAACAGATTTATTTTTTACACCAGATGAAGTTTGTGAAAAATTTTTACACAAGTATGCCACTAAAGAGTTTCGTTTTCATAATATTAAAACTTAATTCAGACCTGACATCTACAGGTTACTTATTCGTAAATTTAACACTCATGTAAGATGGAGATTTGTTATGAAAGAATTTTTTGCCAACTATAATTATTGTCAGCGTTTCTAACAATATAATTTAAAATTTGTAATATACATACAGAAAAAAGTTAGTAAAGCATTTTCTATAAAGTATCTAATATTTATAGAATGAACACCGTTTTGAAATGTAATTTTATTATACTTATAGGTATGGAGGAGTTTTTGTCAACACAAGTTTTTCTTATACCATATACGAAGCGAATACATGGATTTTGTACGCGTTGAATACAGTTTTTAGAAGTCAGGTCTAAACAAAGCCCGTAGACGGGTGCACAGTAATTGAAGTGGCTTAACACTAAAGTTTCGGATAGCAGTTTCTTTGTATTGTAGTCAATATAACTCCTATGAGGATACAGAAGTCTCAATGCATTGTATGACCGTTGTATAAGTTTACTGACTTGCTATTTGAATCTAAGTGAACGATCAAGAGTTAGTCCTATATTTTTGACACTTTCAGATATTGTTATTGGTGAGCTCATTATTTCAAGTTGTATTAAATTTTCCAAATTAGAAACAGTACGCTTATGTCCAAATAAAATCGCTGCAGATTTAGTGGGATTCAAAACCAACTGATGATTTTTAGAAGTATCGTAAATACAGGGTTGGCCAGAAGTACGGAATAAAATTCATATCTTTTGAATGAGTTAATTTTTTTTAAAACGCCGAAACACGTTAACTGATTTTGATTTTTTCCCATCTTTCGGTTATATAATAATTAATTTTTCTTCAACCCCCTAACCCCCAGCTACCCCTTTTTTTTTCAAATGGAAACATAAAGCATGAGGGGGCTCGTTGAAAAGCTTATAGAAAACTGAATCCAGCCATACCAAATAAACAAGTTTAATTTTTTCAATAGCAAGTTTTTTTTCATGTGCAAATGCTGAAAATGTCCTCCATTCACAATTTGGCATTCTCCAAGACAATAGTAAAAGCTGTCCACGGCATTCTGAATGACTTCAGCTGGTAAATTATGCATCTCCGCCCTAATCTTGTTCTTTAAATTCTCAATATTATCCGGTCTGTCCTGGTAGACTCTTTCTTTCAAATATCCCCAAAGAAAATAATCCAGGGGTGTTAAGTCGGGGGATCTTGGCGGCCATTCAACTGTACCCCGTCTACCAATCCAGCGATTTGGAAACATTTCATCTAAGTATCTTCGAACATCAATACCAAAATGTGGGGGAGCGCCATCTTGTTGGAACCAAATTCTTTCATTCGGTATATCTGGATCAATTTCATGAGGGAAAATCACAGCTAGAGCAGGTATCAGGTCAAATGTTAGGAAATCCAGGTAGCGTGCGGCAGTAAGATTTTCTTCAAAAAAGAATGGGCCCAAGATTCTGTTGTTGATGATACCTGCCCATACATTAACTTTTTGTGGATGCTGCGTATGCGATTCGCATGTCCAGTGTGGATTTTCCTGGGACCAAAAGCGATAGTTGTGCCTGTTAACCACTCCATTTAAATAAAACGTAGCTTCATCCGAAAAAAGTACGTCTCGTTGAAAACCATTATTGTCGTCACACCGTCTCATCATTTCCTCACAAAATTGTAATCGCCTATCATAATCGTCTTCCAAAAGCTCTTGGACAAGACATACCTTATAGGGGTGGTATTTCTCTTGTTTCAGAAACATTCGAATTGCAGTTCGAGAAGCATCGTGATTGCGGGCCAATGAAACAGTTGAAGTATGAGGATTTTCAACAAGTTCTAATGCAATGTCTAATTTCTTTTCTTCATTCAAAGCACGTGCCCGTCCAGTTTTGGGCAAAGTCTGTACTGTACCGTGTTCCTCAAATTTGTGAAATATTTTACTAACTGTCCCTTGCGAGATTTGGTTTTCGGGATATTTCGCATTAAATAAATCGCGCACTTCAGCCTGACTTCTTATTTTGTCTCCACATCCAAGCAATATCAAGATTTCGATGCGTTGCCTTTCCGACAATACCATTGCAATTCAGTAAATAACTTGATTTTGACACAATAGTAACGTTTCGAACTCCAATTTACAACTAAAGCGAAAAATTAACCAGAAAGCCTGGCAAGTAAGTGGTACCAAAAAAACGCAACATAAAAAATATATCTTTTTTGCGTTAGCAGTGATAGGTACAGTTTCAAATTCTTTATTTTATTCTGTGCAAATTCATGGAGGATAACACTGAAGATAATTAAATTTTATTTCACTTGTTAAGTAGGTGTTTTATACAACCCTAAAAACCTTGCTATTGAAAAAATAAAACTTGTTTATTTGGTATGGCTGGATTCAGTTTTCTATAAGCTTTTCAACGAGCCCCCTCATGCCTCATGTTTCCATTTGAAAAAAAATAGGGATAGCTGGGGGTTAGGGGGTTGAAGAAAAATTAATTATTATATAACCGAAAGATGGGAAAAAATCAAAATCAGTTAACGTGTTTCGGCGTTTAAAAAAAATTAACTCATGCAAAAGATATGAATTTTATTCCGTACTTCTGGCCATCCCTGTATGTACGTCGGTATTAATTTTTATTTTTTTTATTGATTTAGTTAAACATATTGTATTTATTAAGGTAAAAGATCGATTTATTGTTATTCTTTCAAGAATTTAGCAGATCTACTTTGTTTATCACCATTTGACCTGTACATTGTGTATACTCCTTTGTGCGTGTGAAAGTAAAACGCCCTGTATACAAAAATTTATTATTATGATTTCCCTCTGCAGGGGGTCACAAACGCCGACATATTTTACTGCCATTTTAATGTAATCCGCACGAGGATCTCCGCGGGTCGAAAGTGTTACATATTAAAATTTAAATTTATGAAAAAATAAAATTAATTTAACGCCACTGCGGCGCATACTAATTAAAATTCTTGGAGCCGATTCCCTCCCTGTTATCTCCTGCCCACCGTTTAATGTCTTACACGAACGGCACGCCACCGGCAGCAGAAATGTAAAAATCCGGAATATTTTCCAGTTACAAGCGGGCGGGTTAGTGCCGGGGACATTTATTTGTTTTTAATTGCGGAATCGCGTAGGCCGATTAAGTGCTGTTCAGTATTTCATAAAGTTTATATTTATTCGATTGGTTTAATATCAATCTGTTTCACTTATTTTTCGTTCCTTTTGCTCGGATGCGTTATTCTGCTTTTAGTAGTTTTAACAAAAATCTAACCATTACGCGGAGACAAGTGCTATTGTGGCAGCAGCTCTACATTTTATCTCTATTTCTTTAAAACAATATTAGCTACTACTGATTTTTTATTATACATGGCGTTTTCACAAGAAGTAGCACAAATAGTGCCGGTGAATCTACAGCTAAAAAGAACACACTTTACATAAAAATTACATTAGTAGAATGTTCATCCCTTAAGAGGTACAGCCTCCTAAAGTGCCCAAAGAAAATGGAATAGCGGCTGTAATATGAAAACTAAAAAAGGTACAATAGTAAAATTTTACTCAAATTTTCTACTAATGCATGTGCAACTTCTCCACAATTTTTTAAAATTTCAGCCCCTTGGAGGGGTTGAAATAAGCATCCCCTAAGTTATTTTCTGCTACAACTTTTTTGTTTGACTAAAATTAAATATTCAAGAATACGTAACAGATAACCTGGTTATTTTAAAAACTTTTACCTCTCTCACTTCTTTGCTCTAAAACAGTTTATTTACAATAAAAAATAAATTCATTTCCTTTACGATGGAGCTGTATATGAAATGAGGATGAATATTTCCTTAAAACACATTTCTATATAAAATATGTGGCAAATATTTATGTAGATACCTTACTATTATAACTAATAGTAAAATTGATGATAAACATATAACTAACTACTAGGAATATATTCGGTAACACATCTCTTTTACTCACCGAATTAGGCATATATTTGAATTTTTATTAATGACACTTTATTCAAATTTTGGTCTAACGAAAAATATCAAATGAGAAGAGCTTTACGTTTAACGTAAATCGATAACTGTGTGTTTAATGAAATAAAATGCAATATATAGAATTTTTCAATTTTTCGAAAACCGAGAGAGATGCACTAACCGAATTTGGATAGGACATAGCTAATACAATGCGAAACATCGCCTTAATTAAAAATGTTGTCACCGCCGTTCGTTCTTGGTTGTGAAAATTCGAAATATTTGAAATTATTCAATTTTCGTGGTAGGTAATGTAATTTTGAAACCGAGAGAATTGCACTAACCCAATTTAGACAGGACATAACTAAAAGCTGTTTTATATTGACAATTTATGCAATTTATCAATAAACTGACGAAGTTCTTCATGAATTTATTGGTAAACAGTGTGGTTTTACACTGCTACAGACTTGGTCAAGTTTTTTGACGTATGAATCAGTTCTACCAATGAATCAAAGAAGCAAATAAATTTCAAAAATGTCACCTTTCCACTCATAATTGTATTGATACAACAGCGGTACCGTTCTAACACATATTATATAAATATTAGTTTTTGTAAGTAACGAATCAGTAAAAATAATGCAAAACTAGTACGACGCCACACAAGTATTTACATATTCCAATAACATAATCTCATTACTGATCTGAGGCTGGAAATCTGTTGAGTTGGTACTTCTGAACTTTACGAAGAAATTGACGAAAATTAGAACATGCTCTAATTCGTCAAAAACTTGATGAATAAATTCATGAAGTTATTTGACAGCAGATTTAGTGCATTACACTTGTCCAATTTCTTGATGAAGCGACTTCATGAATTAATTGATCAATAAATTGTCAATGTAAAACAGCTATTATACAATGCGAAACATCGCCTTACTGTTAAAAAGTATTGTATTGTTGAAATCGAGAGTCGCACGAAACTAAATTTGTACAGGACATAGCTGATACGATGCGAAACATCGCCTTAATGTTAACAATGTTGTCACCGCTGTTCTTGGTTGTGAAAATTCGAAATATATGGAATTATTCAAATTTCGTGTATGAAAACGTACATAAGTATTGTATTGTTGAAACCGAGAGAGTTGCACGAAACTAAATTTGTACAGGACATAGCTAATAGAATAGAATAGAATAGAATAGAATAGAATAGAATAGAATAGAATAGAATAGAATAGAATAGAATAGAATAGAATAGAATAGAATAGAATAGAATGCGACGTATCTGCAGAAGAATATAGATTATATAAATGGGGATATGTTAGAATTGTTAGACATCTCTTGTAAGTGAATACTATTAATACGTGCACCTACATTTATCCATCTGTAAAGAATTTGGACTAAGACGATTCTATTAAGTTATATTCTAAACTGCAGTAACACAGTAATAGGAGCTGCGGCACTCCATCAGGTGTTAAAGGCGCGATTCAAAAAATTAGACTATTGTGATCTAGGTATGTTTCTTATCTGTCCCATGTATCTGTCCATCAGAAGGTTGTTCAGTAATCCAAGAGGCTGAGGGTATATCCAGGAGGAATTTGCTAGACGACCTACTCTCAAAATCATAACTTGTCCTTTAATTCCCGTTGTTAAATTTGCCATCAACGAGTCAATCTGTGTAAAACTTATAGAGGGGTCTATTATAAAAAAAAAATCTATTCAGAGCTTCTTCCCGAAATGAATTTTTAGTATTTTGCGTATATCAAAAATTTGGCATGACTAAATTTGGGATTCTCCATATGGCTATTTGTAAATTTTCAGCACCGACTTTGGTGTTCTTTTCTATTAAAATTACAGCTCTACTAGATACACTTGCGCCCTAAAATTAGCTCTTCCGTTTTAAGAGTCTAACGCCCATTTAACTACCTAATCCGAGATAATGTGCATCAAATAATATTATTAGCTGCTTCTTGGGAGTTCGGCCTGCTTTAAAGTTTACTACACACAGTAATGCAAGTCGGCCGACTTGGTTTGTGCAATAAGTTGAATAGTAACTCTGCTCTCGTTAGTTTACTCAGCAATATTTTTGGCGATGATCTTTTAGAATTAGCTAGTGTCTAGTAAGTAGTAATCAATATAATGTCCAATTAGTTGCACTAATTACAGACAATTTAAATGTTTTCTCACATGCAACTACCTTTTTCTGTTTAATTTTGTTTTTAATTATAAGTTTATTGGAATACAATTACAATCAATCATGTTAAAATTACAGTCGTATTGACATTAATAATATAATAATTTTTATCTGCTCTCACCATAGTAAATAGACTATTAATACATTGTTTTTAAGGAGGTAAATGGATTTTACCGTAGAAGTGGAAGTTGCTATGGACAACGGGAGGTAAGTGAGGTAACTTACCTCCCTAAGGAGAAAAGCGATTTCCAGTTATAAATGCATATTTTATGAACAAATAAATAGAAATATTTTAATACAGCATGATGCGACGTACTACTAGGACCTGGAGTTGAAGTGTCATTGTAAAGAATCCTGTTGGCTATTTCATGTTTGTTACTTAAACTGTCAGCAACGTATCTTTCTGCAATTGTGGCTGATTTCCACCCACCATGTCTCCTGATTGCTAATACGTCAACTACCATATTAGTCAGTAACGTTGCCGATGTTCTTCGGAAAGAATGACCTGTATATGTTTCAGGATGTTCTGGTTTCAAAAACTGTGCAATCTTATTAAAAATCATAGAACTATTACTGTTATGTTATCAGTTCTGTGCCCGATTTTGAACTTTAGTCTTACTTACCTCGCTGTCACCAACGCTTAGCTGATGGAGATGTCTGCTTAACTGTTTTACAGTTTATTTAATTTGATACCAAACCGCGTTCTGTTAAAAACTTACCTCGTTTTCGATTTCATATCCACCTTGGAGCACCGAAAGGGTGGACCAGTTTTTTAACGTGTCACCGTCGGCACTGTCGCCTTATTAGTTATAGTTATTAAAAAAATTATATAAACGTTTGAACAAACACGAGATAGGTAATGTCAACACGGGACAAAATGTTGAATGTAGTTTTTAGTTTGTAAACAAATAATTCGAAGTGGTAGGAGCAACCGGGAGAGGTCTGAGCAAACAGTCTTCTTCAGTTTCTATTACTTTTAACCTGAAACGGGGCCTTCGCGGACAATTACCGGACCATTCCGGTTAGTCTCGAAATTAACGGTTGTTAGAACTACAATTTCAGAAAGACAAGGGACAATTACTATGTCTAAGACTGACGCAATGGGGCACAGTAGATTGTTGGAAGAAAATATGGAAAGCCACAGCACTATGGGCTAATCTCGGATGGTATGCCTGCAAGAATTAATTAAATTAACTCGTTGAGGGTGTTTTTTGGTAAAAATTAACACAAAAGGTTAAATTAACTTATTTATTTATTTGTAATCTACAGCATCTACACTCAAAAACTCTTAATAACGTAATAATACCGTTTTTCTTACATCTGATGCATGTAATCATATAAATAATATTTTTAGTGTACAAATTTAGTAAAATATACTTATAGTCATAAAAAAAAAACTTTTACCTCTGTCCCTTCCACCCTTTTCCACATTCTACGTAACCCCTGAAAGATACTGAAGAATATCAAAGAGATTTCACAAAAATCTAGTAGAATATTATTTTTTCTAGACCTTTAAATAAGTATTTTTACATGATGTAGATTTCTTTTATATTCAATTGTTTACTTAAATGTCTTTTAGAGGTTATAAAGTTGAGTGGGAGGGGGAATAGAGGGGGGAAAAGAGTAAGAGTACGCCACCTTGGTAGTTAAATATGAATCCTGAATTATTCTTAAACAGCTTTTGTGAAAAATGATAATACACCTATCCGTAGTTGTGGTACAGTTGTTCGAGCTGTGAGTATTCTATACTGCGCGACATTTTGGGAATCCCGTAACTTATTGCAAAGGCACGACCCAGGCTTTTCATATTTTTTGTGACATTGAACATTTTGTATTATGAATGGCTGAGCCTCGGCAAACACAATGTGAGAAATCTTTATAATATCGAGATATTTTCAAGGATCCGTACCAGCACATACTCTAAGCACGTGAATCTCAGTATTTATGCATGCAAAATAGCACTAAAAATAATAAGTTAACTAAATAAATATTGGTACTCGATTAACATGATTCTTTTATGAATTGATATNATTGGGCAAACTAGCAATTAGCAGCAATTGAAGGAATTGGAGCAACCAATTATGTATGTATGTATAATATGCCTATATATATAATGGACAGCGATCTACGTCTATAGATTAGATTTTCTCACTCTATTCCATCTTATTTTAATGAAACTTAACGGAAATAATAAAATCTGGAGCTGAATTTTATGTTATTTCAACTTACCAGCAAACGTTTCAACTAAAAAGACTGTAATAATTAGCCTTGTTTTGCATTAACAACAATTTTATTTTTTTAAATATAGATGTAAAGGATGTTTACAAAATGCCAAATTTTTTCCTGTTTAAAAGTTATAAGCAATATCGTCCTAAAGAGTCTCAAAAGAAACACCACCTAAAAATCACATTAGCGGCAGAAGGATCAAGTAGTCGTTGGATATATGGTGATATAGTGTCTCATTATCACTGTCTTTGGGTGCTGGGCTAGGACACTAAAGTTTATTAGTGTGTGGCCTCTTTAGAGAACCTGTATGAGAAACTTTAAGAGCCTGAATTTATGACGGCTTGTGTATGGTAGCTTTAGAAGCTGTTTATCCGTCAGGACGGACACAGTCTGGGTGGTACTGTGTTATGAAGTAGATTTTTAAACCCGAATTTAATTTTTGTAAAATGAAGGTTTAATTCTTTTTTTGTATTAATAATAACAATAAATACATTTGCAAATATAATATGTAGGTATGTAAATTTAGAGCAGAAACATGTACTGGCCAGATTTGTCACTGCTTATTGAACTGGAAGGGTTGACATTCGATCGCGGTCTCTGATGGATCCGCAGAGGTTCAACAGCAAAGTCTGCCTTAGGTCTGAACCATTGATCTCTCTGGATTTTACCCATCTTTAAAATATCGCCAACTGTATCTAATAATCGACTTATGTTCCTGGCATGATACTTTTGTTGTTATTTGAGGTTCCCCATTTCGAATTCCGTTAATATTCGGAAAACTTTTCAGTTTGCGGTGGTATTGTCTACTGTGGTTTCTGTATTTAGGCGGCTGGGAATTTTTCAGGAACTTCGGTGAAAATTTTTTGGAAACATAAGTGAAAACTTTAATAAACAATAAAAAGAAGTAGAAGGTTGGGGATTCTCAATTGATTTAGAAATTGTGAACACTTAAAATATCTACAGTAAAATAATTAACCACTAATTCTCATCATAGAACACTTATGCGTTTCTGTCCAAAGACAAAAGCTGGTTCTTCCATCTGCTTTGTGCACCCGTGGCGATCTAACAGCAGCTTTGGCGGGCCGCTGGTTCTTAAAGCCGCCGTTACGGACAATTATCCGCCCAGTTACGGACAGTTTTGCCGCGGGAAGTGTAAAATTACACGCTCGCGGTGCCGATCGGCCGATTTGTGCGCCAGAGCTCAATCAATCAACTTTCTAAATAGTGCCGAAACAATCAGACATGTAAATCAGTAACCGGCCAATTTGTGACAGTGATATTCGTACGGGGTGAGCCAAAAAAGGCAAATTTCACAAATGGTGAATCTGGTTTATATGTTTTGTGTATCGCCAACATATTATGAAGTCATATATTGAGTTATTTTAGTCTAGGTTCATAAGACAATCAGAAAAAAGTCATTAGTGAATTTATAGAAAATAAACGCAATAACGATTCACATGGACACAAGAAAAAAGATGCTACTACTCTGCATCGAATGATTCTCCAAAACTTTCAAGAATCAGATTTATTTCAGATTGATGAAAGCACAAGCTTGTTCATGTAAGAATGAGTGAAAAATAGAGTATAAAACTTGCAATGAGAAGCCCTGGGTAGTTAGCTAATAAGACTGCTACTATTACTACTACTACTACTACTACTACTGCTACTACTACTACTACTGCTGCTACTATTACTAGGAGGACGAGACATTGTAGACTTAAGAAACATCTGAGGAAAGACAGTTGATGGAAGACAGTTGGTGCCAGAAGAAAGAGATGACTGCAGCCCGTGTATTGTGCGAATATGAAGACCTAACACGGATGTATATTTACTGTTAGAAAGACAGAAATCTGAAGGTGGAAGCTGTGTTTAGTATTCACTTACTAAAGTTACATAAGGAACTTTAGGGCCATAGAATAATGCATTTTCATTTATTGCACACTCATTTTAATGAATTCCTAGACATTACTTCTTTAGCTACTTAGAAGTTTCTTCTAGAAAAATCTTTCTCTTTATCTGCCTTCAGGATTCTAATATAATTTTGATTTGACGTAATGTCTTTTACTTTTTACATTTATGTCCAAAAGTTGATCCTTGACTAAAACTTTACGAAAGAAAGAATATTTAGGAACTTAGCTCACTCTGTAACGAAAAACTTTAATTACTGTTTCTCCAAACATTAATATTAATATGGCAGTTATCTGAACGAAAATCTCATAACGCGTGCATAAATTAACAAATGCTGGATACCTAATAATATATCGCTAGTCAAATAAAGGCAGAATGCTCAGATTTTAATTAACGATTTATTTCATTTGGATGCCGCATTTTATGCAAAACACAATTAACGCTGCCTGTATAAAAAATTCTGTTTACAAATGATAAAAAAACATTAAAACAAAAGTTTATTATTTGAATTATGTAAATTCATTAAAACGTACAACGTTTCTATATTGTCAATGAAACTTTTGTTTTGTTAATACTTCAATACTAGCGACCTAAAAAATAATTTACTTTTTTCAAGATTGTCTTTATGCACTAACACATAAAGTGAAATGTACTAACGCTTGAAGGCAGTATTTTAAGCAATTCGTAGTTGTTCGACAGTATTTCATCAACGGCAATGGCATTATTTGATATCTCATCCTTAACTGGCTCTGTGTAAAGTTTAACTTGATATGGAAATCTCGATTTCAATTGATTTTCTACGAAGATTCTCCAACCGTCGTTGATTTCCAGTCACCAAGCCTCTTCTACTTTAAAACATCTACACCTGCAAACATTACATTGCAAGTGACCATCTAAAACTATTACCCGTATATTCATATGTATTGGGCAAACTAGCAATTAGCAGCAATTGAAGGAATTGGAGCAACCAATTATGTATGTATGTATAATATGCCTTGTATACAGGGTGTTCCTAAATAAGTGTCGCAACGGAAACTGTAAATTCCTCTTGAAAAATGAAACAATTTTTTCCTCTTCCATTTTTCTCTCCGGGCTTTCGTTTTCGAGATACACGGTGTCAAAACTTTATTTTTTTTTTAGTTTTTCGCCAATATCTTAGGAATCGTTTTAACTACAGGACTGAGCTTTTGTACACACATTACCACTATTAATAGCTACTTTTTCGCACCCTTCTCGAATTCATTGGACGTGCCAGTGGTGGAGATTTTAAGGTATCGTAAGGGTTCCCCCCCCTAAATTTTACGCCACTGGAAAAATTGACTTTTGACAATAAATTTTAAAGCGCCAATGAATTTTACACAATAAGAGTTCTCTTGGTTCATTGCTGTATAGTCAACCGTTTTCAAGAAAAATGACTTTTTATGAACAAAAGCAAATATTTTGCTAACGTTTCGAAAATCTTTTGTAATTCAAAAAATAAGTAGTAATAATTAACAATTTTAACGAAATTTAACAATAGATAGGATTTTAAATTTTTTTATCAATTTGGCGAGTAAAATTTACAGAAACTGTTCAAAATTACGTCCGTTGGCTTGAATGTACTCATTACATCTTCTAATCATATTTCTTTCTGCCGCTGCGGTTTCACCTCTATCGGTCAACTTTTCGATAGTATTGACATGGACTTCATAAACGATGCATTTCGTTCTCCGGATGTTCTGTTCAGTTACTTGCACTTGCAAAATGTTCAAAATGCAAAATGCAAAATGCAAAAAAATTTCGAAAAGTTAGCAAAATGTTTGCTTTTGTTCATAAAAAATCATTTTTCTTGAAAACGGTTGACTTTAGAGCAATGAACCAAGAGAACTCTTATTGTATAAAATTCATTGGCACTTTAGAATTTGCTGTCAAAAGTCAATTTTTCCAGTGGCGTAAAATTTAGGGGGAGGGGGGGGAAACCCTTACGATACCTTAAAATATCCACCACTGGCACGTCCAATGAATTCGAGAAGGGTGCGAAAAAGTAGCTATTAATAGTGGTAATGTGTGTACAAAAGCTCAGTCGTGTAGTTCAAACCATTCCTAAGATATTGGCGAAAAACTAAAACAAAAATAATGTTTTGACACCGTGTATCTCGAAAACGAAAGCCCGGAGAGAAAAATGGAAAAGGAAAAAAATGTTTCTTTATTCAAGAATTACAGTTTTCCGTTGCGACACTTATTTAGGAACACCCTGTATAGTATGGACAATTCAGGAAACTATTCTCCAGGTATTCTCCAGGTTACAGATACAGAAGTAGATCTTCTAGATCGTCAAATTACAGAAGACATAAGGGCTACAGATCGCCTGCATACCATAAAATATCAAATCATCATGTCTACATTGAAGCTTGCAGGAACAATTTTTACCACAGTGATAGAGACTATTCATGGAAGATCGAACGTGACAGAAAAAGTACGCTACATAAAGACCGAGACCCTGAACACCACATAGAGAGGAGAAGATCTAGAAGTAGCTCATGCTGGGAAAGGAAATCGGAACAAAGAACAGTTCGGGACATATACCGTGACGATAATAGGGACAATGACAGTTAGAGAAGCCCTAACGCAGCCTAGTGGGTCCGAAATTATTGTATACAGGGTGAGTCAAAATTCACTCCCCAGCGGCCGGATATATATTCTAAAATAAAAAATAAAACAAAAATGTAGAATACTAAAATCTCGAAAGCGAAGCCGTTTTCAAATAAATTATTAATTTTAGTTCAATAAATGCGCAAATTTCGACAGATTAATCAAGTTGGCCAAACAAAAACAAGTAGTTTTCAATAACCACAATCTTCATTATTGGCATTATGAGAATACTCATGAAAAACGTCAGCGGAATCAGCAAAGACATTGGTCTGTAAATGTTTGGATAGTTATTTACGGGAAAAGGATCACAGGTCCATATTTTTTGCCAAGAATACTGATGGTGAAAATTACAGTAATTTTTGCGAGAACATTTTGCCAGGTTTGATAGAGAAGATATTCCTCTACAACAACGTGCAACTATGTGGTTTCAGCCCGCACATGCCACATTACAAGTACGACATATTTTGAACATAATAAATGGATTGGACAGGGTGGACCAACACCATGGCCACCTCGGTCTCCTGACTTGATTCCGATAGACTTTAAGTTATGGGGATACATAAAAGAAAAGGTTTATTTTTACTGTGCCTGTTGGCAGGATTCATGAAGCAGTAGCGGAAATAAATGAAGCTAATTTCTGTTCTGTTGCCAGGAGTTTCTGCCACATATTGCAGAAGTGTATTAACGAAAATGGTAATGGTTTTGACGGTTAGCCAAAGCCAGAATGATCTTCGTTCTTGCTATTTCTTATTTTATATGGATTTAAATGGTGGATTTTAATGGTGTTAATATTAAACAAAAAAATTATATATTTGAATTTTTCTTTACAAAATTTTCCGAAAACGGCTCCGCTTTCGAGATTTTAGTATTCTACATTTTTGTTTTATTTTTTATTTTAGAATATATATCCGGCCGCTGGGGAGTGAATTTTGACTCACCCTGTATAAAAGTCAGCCACCAAACAACACGATCATGATCATACGATGGACGGATATAAAACATGAAGTTTTGATGCTTCAAGACCAATATCGTGCGATCATGCGATATGGTATACCAAAGGAGTATTTATGCTTCTGAGAAACCACCAACGAAAACTGATTATGCATAAAATGTGGAGGACAGGACTTTAAAGAAGAGGTAACTACTTCAGATGCCACGGATCGAGAATAGAGATTGAAGAAGGTGGAAATGGTAGTGGCGAAACCTTAGCCTATCCAACCTTGGGATAGTTGCTTACTACTTTCGATAAACTGCACTGTGGAAGAAAACTTTTACGAGAATTTTCACGATATCGAAAGTGAAATATTGTAAGAGACACATGAAGAAAGTCTCTTTATCGCGTTTTCGAGATTTCTGTAGTCGTTTCCCTCTTATTATTAACTAAGATTTCTGCAATAATGACCTTAAATAACTGTTGACGTATAATTTTAAATTTGAATCAAATTATACCTAACAGAACTGTCCAATGAACACTAAGCAATAATTCAAAGGAGTAGAAGTAATTGAAATGGAGTAGCTTAATAAAAATTAAGTACCAATTAATTGTTTTGCTATTTTTTTAAATCCGAACGGAGCGATAAGTGCTTTACACTAATTAAATAGTTTCGATTGATCTCGATAAAGAAAACAATAAAATAGTAGCCATTATGTTGATTGTGAGATATAGCCTTATCAAATGCACTGCGTGAGACTAAAGTGCAGTCTAGGTATTTCAAGATAAAGTATAAATAAGTTTATCGTATTTCATTGATTTTTATTTCAACGTAATTACGAACACTATAAATATTAAGTAAATTAAAGATAAATGGAACTGTTTCCTTTTTTCCAGTTTGTAGAATAAAGATAAATATATGAATTCTATACCAATATTATTCTTTGACATAATTTCTTAATACGATAATACATTTGTTTCAGAGAAAAGGAAATACCGACTCTCAGTTTTGGTGCCACGTCGTCGGTTTCACATTGTAAAAAAATCGGTGTGAGTGAAAGCAATAAAGGTACGGATTGAATCAATTCAGTGAAATTATACATTTTCTCTCAATATTGAACATTTTGATAATTTTACTCATTTGTGATAATATTTCAACTAAAACTGAGTACTTTCACTCAAATGTAGGTACTCGTTAAATAAATTCTGCAGATAAACTCGTATTTGGTGCACTTGTAGCTCAATCGGAGTAAATTTCCTCATTATTAAGTGACGCCACCCCATTCTAAGGTTGTCGTACGTTGTCTTTGTCTATTCCCATCGTCCCCATTAGGTCATCTCGTAACGTGGTGTATGGCGTGTGGTGCTGGACGTCTGGTCCGTTAAACCGATTATTTTGGTGAAAATTATGTTTAAATGAAGTGATTTGATTACAATAATTAAAAACAATTATACAGGGTGTCCGGAAAGGTCATGTCAAAAATGATGGCGTATACAGGAGAGCTCAAAATAGTTGCGGTACTTCATAAAACATTTTTTCCTATAGGGCTTCGTTGTGGAGTTATTCGCCTTCAAAGAAAGAAAGAAAACTTCCAATTATAAATTCTAAGTCGTTACCATGACAACAATGAAATTTGGGCAATTAAAGTAACTCATGATAAATTGAGTGAATTTGGGTGATTTTTTTTACAGTGCATGTTTAGAGAGTCATATCACTCTCTTCTGCTGTACTGTAATTTCTCTAGATTCTAAAATCAAACTGAGGTTATAACTCATCCTCGACATTTTAAAATTCCATATTTCTTCTTCTGATTAAGGTAGGTACTTATTTTCAATGACATACGCCAATTTTTCGTTTATCAAATCAATAAATCTTTTTAGTATATTGGAACAAATTACTAGGTACTGAATGTTTAGTAGACTGTTAGAGTCTTCTATGGTTATAGTTCTTAAAAAATAATAATAGGTACTAATAATAATGATAATGACAAATAATGACTATAAATTAGTACAATTTTTACCAGTTTTGTAAATACACAAAATAATATTTCGTCAATGCTATAGCGCTTTGTTTGTGGCGAAATCATCAATTCTGAGAAAGTTTTTTTCTCACTTTTTAACTGATTTAATAGAAAATAGTCAAACTGTTCCTGCCTCGATACTTTTATAAACGGCTGCAACGTAATTTTTTAAAACAGTCAACTTAAAAACCGAATTTTATTAAATTTCTTTTTCTTTTCCGAAAGAAAAAGAAGTATATTAGGCTTATCTTACAAAATGTTTCTAAGTTCGTATAATAACACAAATGAATCCTTGTAAAATAACTTTTATTCTTATCTATTTATGCTTTTGGTAACTAGGACGCGACATTCCTTAACTGAAATTTAATATCTCCGTAAGGGATCACTGAATCGTATATTTTAGGAGATATTGTATATTTTCCTTTCTTGAATATTGCGAAGGAGTTATACACAGCAAAAGCTCGAAACGAGCTTGCTTGATGTCACTCCTATATTTGGCAGAGCTCCATATAACGATGAAGAGTGTCATAGAGATAGTATCGCGACTCTATAAGGTGAGAGAAAAAATTGGCGTTCAGTTTTTGAGTAGCAATGGTCTATTTTTCTGAAATTACAATTTGGTGGAGCAAATATTTACAAATAGTACAAATTTTCGAATAGGTATGTTTAAAAATTTGCAAATGTGACAATATTTTAAATTATATCTATCTATATTATATTTCGGCATGTTTAAACAATCACTCATAAAAATTTGACCAAACTTGTAGCCAGGCTTGTGTATCTTATATCTGTTATGTTCGTTTAACGTATTTCGTCTCGAAGCAACTATCTTTTAAAATAAGTGCCAATTCGCAGGAACGTATTGCTTCCAATGTGATGCTTGAGTCTTTCTGGTACCTACATTAAACAGTAAATTTTCGATATGTTTATCTATAGTATCGCCACTTCAGGAACGAGGTTTTGTAATATCCGTTCATTTTGATATAAGATGCATATCAAAGAATACAACGTCAAGAATGAAACAGCGTCCTGGCAGCCCGACATTTATTATTATTATTATTTTCAAAACCAACTACTCGTTTTTTGTCTGACTTAAAATAAAATGACTGACACCTTATCGACTTTAATTCTGACACAAAATTTTAACAAAACGTCACAAATTAAAAAATTATGATTATTAGAAAACTGTCACATCGCAATCGTCTATTGAAATTGGAAAATCACTGAAAAAATGTCGGGTCATTAAATTCAGAATGTATTATGCACTTTCCTTTATTCACATTTCATTGTATTTAAATTTACTTTTTATTTTATTAAAGTTGAAAAGTAGGGAAACTGATACTTCGCCCTATTTATTGACACTATGTATTAAATATTTCTTGTTTGGAAATAAAGACATATTACTATTATTATTTATTTAATAAAAATTTATATTCAACGTATACAAAATTTCAGTATTTTTTTTTGTCATTTTGAGACTAAAAATTGTTTTAATAGTCCTATTTTACAATATTTTTGTTTTTTTTTATGATTGACTGATGTTAATTATAATTTATGTATGCTATAATTTTTCCAACACTACATAATTTTGACATTGTCACTGAAACAATTAAAATTTTCTCAACTCTAACCCAATTGTCCCTTTTATCTAAAATTGCTATTGCTATTGAAACTACAGCAGCATATAGGTATTTCTCTCTATCTGCTATTTTATATCTTAATTCACAAAACAATATCAAGTAGAAGACATATTCCACTTATTTTGTCCACCCGGTAAGTATATAATGCAATTTTCTGGTTAACCTGTCGGAAGCTTTGAGAACTTTTATTTCTTTTATTCACTTTCTGCATGCAGCGTGATTTCAAAGGTAGTTCTTTGCAGTCTGTTTCATGTAACATCAGTTGTGCGGTTTTATTTTTATAATTTCATTTTGCAAACATTTTATATTTACTTTATCATTGTCGAGCTTTTAAGTTTACATAACATTCTAGACGAGGCTTTTTAATAACACATGCATTATGCAAAGAGAAACTGCGATTAGATTCAAAGTTTTCTTTTACCATTTAAGGGCTAGAATTAAGAATATAGTGATAACGCATTAAAATATATTAATTGAACCGTTCTGTTTGAATCCTCAATTTTTAAAGCACCTACGCTTTATACTAAAATTAAACATTTTATTTTTCAAATAACTGTGGTAAAGAAAAGTCACTTATGATTTTCTTTCTTGATATTTGTCAATTTTTCTCAATTTTACCATCAAACCAATAGTTACATGCCATTATGTTGTTGAGTTACTAAAGATATAGATTCCACCTTTTTTAATTTCCATATTTTTTTTTTTTTCATAGTGATTGTATATATGATGAAAACAATAATATAAAACTATTAAAAGTATATTATTATTTTAAAATGTTTATAAACCAAACTATTAGTATTTCCATGACATTTATTTTATTATACCTTTTTAATGCCAATAAATATTTAGTGGAATAGTCCGGAAAAGCTATAAATCAAAAACACAATGCTATAAATCTAACTCAAATACGGAATATATAATTCGCAATGAGAACTTGTACTCCCTTCTCACTTTCTTGAACCATGTTCATGTTCATTTTAAATCTTTTATCCAGAATCACCTTATAAACGAACTTTTATCCTCACATATGAACTGTTTAAAGTGATACTTTACCCACTAGTGCATTTTCGGAACGCATAACATCTGCCGTGAATTTTGTGAAGAATTTGCACAAGTTACGGATATCTCTTCTTGTAAGGAATATCTATATTTTCCATGTATTTTCCTTAGAATATCAAGTTTATTAGATATATACTCCTCAACATAACTTTCTGCTACAGAGGATCTCTTCCATCCATCATGCCGGTTGTTGGTTGTAAGATCAGCACGTTTATTGGCCAATAAAGTTGTTGGCAATAGCCAGTATATGTATAATTTGTCTTGTGTTAGGCGAATTGGGCGCAGAGAAATATATTTTATACATATTTCAATAGCATTCACGCAAAATCCTTCTTCTATAATTGTAAATTTTCTTGAAATGCTCGTCTTGGTGTCAGATATTGAAACAAGTAGGTAATTGCCAACGTCCTCTACGTCAATAATATTCAAATTTGTTAGTTCGCAGCATCAACAGACACCAGAAAACGCTATTATTAGTGCAACCCAAAATAATTCAAAGTTCACTATATACCTAACAACATGTAAAAGGTAAAGAAATATTACCTTAATTGTTAAATATTTTTTATCGGAAGCCCCAGTAAAATATTCTTCAATATGTGCTCTTTCCAATACTGCAGCTTTTTTTGCTTTGTATCCTCTCGATTCACTTTTCAAATAAGCAGTAAACTTGTTATATTTTCCAATATCTATATTTTTGTAGACCTTCTTGTAGGCTTCAACATCTAATACTTCGACCACATAGATGAAATTGCATATTTTTTCTTCAAATTTAAAAAACACGACAGCATGACTTTTTCATTTATTTCATTACTCTCCGTTTTCCTTCCATTCGTTAAATTCGGCGAACACTTTTTGGTAATGTTTCCTGGATTTCGCTGGCAATAAATGGAAAATTGCTTCTTGAGCTTCTTCAAAAACAGCCACAGGATTGCATTTTTACCAAATTCAGATAGAACTGTTCATTAAATAATTGATAATAAATAACGTACCATAGCAATCAGTGGGTATAAAATATAGTAAGCTTGAGTCACGCTGTATGTTTTTAGATATTTATTATCCTGTCAAAACACTTATTGTAAAGAAATTTATTTACTATTTTAATGTAGTTTTTAATCCTAACAAAATAGTTTTATCTGGTTTTGCATATTTTGCATACAGGTGTGATATATAGCATAAAACATCGGATACAAACAGTATTAAAAAAGTGGCAATTAGCTAGCAAGAGCTTTCTAATAATAATAAATTGACACATCATTATAATCTTGGCATAATACACCTTAATGGATATTTAATTCTATAACCTCGGACTAAAATTATTTCTTAACAAATAGATAAGGAATGCTTAAATTCTACTGGTACTGGATGATGCCTTCGAGTGATTTAAATAAGTCGGGTAATTATAAAAATGACTCATTATGTTTGCAGATTAATAGTAGCAGAGAAGTAATTATTTATAAAGCAATCACAGGTGGCCATTAATCGCCAAATAACAAAAACGATGAGTTTTTGTACACATTTTGATGTTATCTTGGCTGCTTTAATGTCATAGATCAAATAGCTACCGTGCCGTCAGTCAGAATAAATTGATGAGTGGTTCGAACAGAATTCTAAAAATGTTGTAGGCATAATTTATATATTAATTAATTAATAATTTTATTCGTTTTGTAACCTCTCAGATGGAACATCCTAATCTCCGTTTACAAGGAAAGAATCTGCATATTCAAATGCACATCTTAATTCTAGAATTGATGGAAATTTTTATTATTAATTTATAAAATGAAACCATTTAAACGATTGCCATTTCTTTAAAAATTTCTACATACAGATATCCCCAGCATAGCCTATAATCTGACATTCTGGATTTTTATTGAAAATGTCAAAGTGCCACAAAGTAGAAATTCCAATAAGTACTCACAAAAAATAATAGTTCACTGTTTGTACCTAAAATAATACTCTTATTGGACTTTTTAAAATACCCACTAACTACATGTATTAAATTTTATTTTGTATTAAGGGGCACTGCCACTCTAGAATTAAAAAAAACTATATTTGGATCAAATGCTTTATTACGTGAAGATTATAGGAAAAACTCAAAACTCAAAAAGTTTTCAATGAATCGACTTGAAATTCGACAGAGCTAGTTATGCAACATTCAATTGTTTTTTTTTATGGGCGCCACATTAGATTTTGACAGTAACAGATAAGAGGATGAAATTACGAACAGGTCAATCTATAACACTACTATTTTATTTGAAGAATAGCCAACAAAATTAAAGAAATTCAATAATTTATTTAAAAATCTAGTTGTTCTGACGTAAAACAAAAATCAATACTAAATAAAACAAAATACAGAAATATTCTGCAAATCCTCCATAAATACTTCAAAGTGTCGTCCATTCTCCTGCAGACAAAGCTCAGCCCTCAAGCCAATTTTGTCTACAGCCTTTTGAATACTTTGTGGTGAAATAGACCTAAAAGCAGCAAAAACTGTTTAGCGTTATTCTTCTATATTTTCACAGGGACTGTAATAAATTTTATCTTTTAGACAACCCCACAGAAAAAAATCTAAAGGGTTGAGGCATGGAGTCTGTGGAGACCAAGTTACAGTTCCATGGGTGTCAATCCAGTTATTTGGAAAACGTTGATTCAAATATTGGAACACCATTGCAGAATTATGAGGCCCAGCGCCATCTTGCTGAAACATTTCTAAATTTCTAATGTAATGTAAGGGAAGATTATCCAATGCATCCTCCATTTCTATGCTTAAAATATCTAAATACTTCTGGGAAGTAAGGTTACCATCAATAAGAGACGGTCCTATTATACGGTCATTTAATATTCCCCACCAAATGTTAAGGGAAAATCTAATTTGGTGGCTGGTCTCTTGTCCCAAATTTGGATTTTCTATGGCATAATAATGCTTATTTTTCTATTAAGAATGCCGTTATTTGTGAACGTTTCTTCGCTCCAAATAATTTTCCTCCCGAACAATCTGTCCTCTGTTATCTTTCCCTGAAACCATCTACAAAATTCCATTCTTCATTCCCCATCTCCTGGAAGTAGTTTTTGTACTGGTTTGAATTTATAATCATGGTACTTATATTTTTTCAAAATTCTTTTAATAATAAGAATAATAATTTGTGTTTGAATTTAAACATATTTAATAATTTGCGGTAACGTATTTACAAATCTCAGTTCCTATAAACATATTTATTTATTCAACCTAACGCACTTGACATTAATTACAAGCTCTATTCACACCTTGTTTTTGTATTGCAAACAAATGTTTCAGCTATTATCATTGAAAAAATAAGGTGTGAACACTTAAACCGCAACAATGGGTGTAGGAAATGTGTTTTGTATTGATTCTTTTTTATATTGAAGTCTGCAAAATTGTTTGGTTTGTTTTAATTTTGCATATAATGGATGTCTGTGTCTGGATGATGTCAACTCTTTTCGCAAAGTTGCTATTTATCCAATTAACAGGAAATTATGAAATTAATAAAGCGAAAGCGGCGTCAGATAAAAACATGTAGGTAGTTGGTCGAGACGGAACAACTCGCACACTTTTAATTTATGAACCATTTTTAACATTATACCATATTGTGTGTTCTACTAAATATATATTCTGCAATCCCTTCTACGGAAAAAACGTATTAAAAATGCCATAAAACCAAATGCAAGACATACCAACAAGGTGCTGTTTTAATTCAAAATAATAAATGCAAACGAAACTTGGCGTAATTTATACACTCTCCAAGTAACGTAAAAATATGCCTTCATTTTGGGCATTAATTTTCATATATTACTACTCACAAGGAATTTCGCTATAAAACAACTTGGAATAAGTACTCATAAAACAATAGTTATGTTTAAAATTTATTACGTTTTGCAGTAAATTCGTCAGTTTAGAAATATTCTTATACAAGGTGTCCCGGTACTTAATATAAAAAAAGTCGAGTACAAATAGATACAAAATAATATCAGTTTTTCATATAAATTTGTTTCGTACGGACCTTCGTTAATAAGTTACGGGCCTTCAAAGGTGAAAATTAAAAAGTTATTTTTATTTACATTCTCTAAACTGTTAACTTCAGCATGATGCAAATTTGATCATCGATAACACATGCGTACAGCTTGGTTTTGATGACGCCAGGGCCGGACTATGCCCAATGGATAATAACTCAGAATTTTTGCATAGATGACGATCGCAATCTTCCTGTGTATCACAAATAAGTTTCCTGGAAGAATTTGTCAACGATAATAACCCTCTTGGATCAAAATTAACAGTTTAAGAAATATTTCTGATTTTATGTCACAGTGCATATTGAGCTGCGCCTCCACCATTTTCTGTTTTTAATTTTTAATTGGACATTATTACTATGTTAGAAACGTACATATTTTTAAAATAAGAGCCTAGAAAATCTTACTGTCTGCTAATGTAATTTTTACCAACAAAATTTTACAAACACATTATAACTAAAAGATCTGTGAAAGAGTGAGGAGACATGCTTTGGCACAGCATACGGATCATTGCGACTGGTAAAACGACTGTGGATATCTCTGTCCTTTAGAAGTTTATCATATAAATACCTAGATGTCTTCGTATTGGCAATTTTCTATACCAGACAAACCATTCTTAATTGAAAGCGTTCATCTTCTTCATTCGGTCGATAGCCGCACGGTTTAAGGCGTCAGTACTTAAATCGATGTGTCGATCTGCCCGGGTTTCGAATCCCGCGGCCGATAGACCGTAGATTAGCTATGCTTGTACGGAGGATTGGCACCTTTTGTGCAGGTATGGTAGCGTGGAAGAATGTTGGCATGTTGGCTTGAGTCAATGTGAGAGATTGACACCGGTTGACATTTGACCACCCCCCTAATTAATGAGGTTTTCCAGGTTTCCCTCATTCCTGCACTGAAAGGTGGTTAGGGCCTACCAACATAAGTCGTTCCTGGGCGCAAATGCGGCCTGCGTAATAATAATATGCCGCCTCCTCTCCCGCACAAGTCTCCGACGTCTGGGCTAATTCTCGTAGTTAGAATGAGGAGTAGAGATATTATTATTATTATTATTATTATTATTATTATTATTATTATTATTATTATTTTTTATTATTATTATCTAAATTAAGTCATTGTTTAAATTTTGCTAATGGATCAAATTTGCGCAGACTATAGGAAAATCTAATACATGCGTTTTATATTTTTTGTAAGCTTTCCTTATCCTTGTTTAGAATGGCAGGCCAATAAACAGTATCACAGTAGGTTAGATTACTCAGAATTAAAGAGTCACATAACCTTAATTTGATATCCGACGTTACATAATCCTTATGTATATAAAGTGATCGTAATTTAGCATAGGATTTTTGTATTAAAAAGTTAGCATGTTTAGTAAATCTGAGATTCTCATCCATTTAGACCCCTAAGCATTTACAGCAATCAGATGGACTTACCACACTTCCATTTACAGATATTTTGAACCGAGGCGAGGATCCGAATTAAGTCTTTATGCTTACCAACAACAAGTAGCACAGTTTTCGCACTATTTAAGATCAAACCACGTGCCTGAGATACCGATACAATACTATTTACATCATCATTAATTTTTTTAACTGAAGAATCCAAAAGTCTTAACGGAAAGTGAAAATATAATTGGAAGTCATCCGCTTATTGATGAGTATTCACATGTTTAACAATATTAGGAAGATCCGCAGTATAAAGTGAAAAAAGCAAAGGGCTCAGTACGCTTCCTTGTGATACCCCCACGCCTATATTTATCAGAGCGGAAGAGGTTCCATAGTGAAAAAAATTAACAGCATTAGGATCAAGACCGAAATATCTAAGTTTGGCACAGAGTGGCATGATGAACTGTATCAAATGCCTTACTATAGTCAAGCAAAACTAAACAAACTGTTTCACCAATGTCGCAGTCTCTAAATAGATCGTACTATGATTAGCCCGGAAAGCGGACTGGGTAGAAGGCAACATGTTGAATTTATCCAAGAAGAGAGTAAGTGGTTCAAAAACTATTTTCTCTAAAATTTTTGAAAAGGTACAAAGCAGGACGAAAATGTGTTATATTAGATGGTTCTGAGCATTTAGGTATAGGAAGAACTTTAGCATCCTTCCAACATGTTGGAAATGTAGAGGTCATCAAACATTCATTAAATGAGGCATAACTAAATTGAACATTTTACAGTTAATATCATCTACACCCCTCGCATTTGATTTTATTGATCTAATAGTAGATACGTACAGTTCGTGATAAAACACCCTTTATATTTGTTAAAACTTTTATGTCTTATTTAATAGAAGTCAGTTAACATTGACGATAAGGTTAAAATAAGTAACTTCTGTTGCAAAATATCTGAAGAGTTGATACAGATTTTATAATACAGATTAAAAATATGTTTAGTTCTATTTTATACATTTGTTTTTCATAAACATTATAATTTTGTACGTCCTCTCTCTTCTACAATTCCCCACAAAGAAATGTAAACATTCCTGAAAAAATGCTGTTATTGCTGTGGAAAACAAATGTGTGAACATTTTTAATAGCAGCCTGTCATCAGCTACTTCCAAATTCTGCTATATAAAACCAGCTTTCATCGCTATGTGTATGATTGACGACGTTGACACGTATCTGGCGCCTCATCGTGGGAACTACCTTCTGACAAACTGATACCTGTTCATATTCAGATATTTAAGGCTTGTCTGTCAGAAAAGACGTATCGGTATCATAAGTGTAATAAATGTCTCTCATTTTTCAGTCAGTAACATTGCCTCTTTCTTATTTTCCGTAGACAGCGATACAGGCGTTATTATTTTTAGCTAACTTACTAGAATACGTAAAGTGTGCGCGGTGTGTATAGTACGTGCAATATACAGGGTCGTTCATATGTATGGAAACGGTTGAATATTTCCTAAAGTAAGATAGCTGTCGAAAAATCGTAAGACATAAGTGATTTAAGTGATTGCATAGGATATGGTGATAGGAGATGAAGATTTCTAAATAAATATCTTGTATTCTCGATTTGCGGTTACTCTGTATAAGGTTACAGTTGATTGTAACCATATTAAGCTATTAAATACACAATTACAAATGACAATAATTTTTCCAAAATTTACCCTACCCCTTTTTCAGTTCAAATTTCTCAAGATAAAGGTAAGGAAACGAGTAACATATTAATAGATAAAAAAGCAAACTTACACGAAATCGTTCATGTTTCTGTAACACATCTACATAATGACTAAGGAGATTTAAATAAGACACCAAAGCTTGTTAAATAGGAAGGGCTTTTATGGGGTTTATCTATTTATGAGTTAAATAAATCACTTCGCCGGACAGATTAAGTCTTCTTCCTAAAGGATGTTTAAAATATCAAAGGTATAATACCTACGGAATGCCCCGAAGCTCAGTTCTGAAGATTTAATTAATCTAAAATAAATTTTCGTTGTCGCAGACCGCGAGAATCGTATAAGCTTATTACAAGTTCGATTCGAATAAGAAACTTATAATTCTGTCTTGTAGATCAGGATAACGTTTTTTAATGGATTATAATGCTGTGAAAAATAAAAGTTTTTCTTACCATCGTTCTTATTACATTATAATTATTATAACAAAAATGTACTATTTCCTTCTTTTTTGACATCAATGATCTTAATTAAGCAAATCTAATTTCCAATATATTGTCAAATACTTTCTTCTAAATACATGTGATTATTTTGAATATGCCAAAAATGAAACACTTTAAAACAAATACGTCTGATATTTGTTTGAATTCAGATATCATACAATAAAATTCGATGCTTCATGTAAGACTTCTTTGTTAATTGCAATTTGACGTTGAACGATTTGTAAAGCCACTGTATATATAGAGAATTTCATCAAATATTTTCTTAAAATAAAAAAATAAGTAACATTGTGGTTTTAAGGATAGTTAAACAATCCGTGGAATTTTCTGCCGATTCAAAATTATAATAAGTTGATTTTTTGTTGTGGAATCGCATTGTTAACATTACAACAAACCAAAATTGCAATAAAAACACAAATTTAATGGTGTTTATCAGAGATATTTATGTGGTATTTAAAATATGCTGGCCAATAACCATTTTTAGACCATACAGGTTTGTTTAATATGTTTATGTGTTTATAAAATTAAATAAAAGCAGACAGAAAAAGGATCCTTATTAATTATAGTTCTATTTCAACAGCCAGATTATCTTATCTTGGTGAATTGGTTTTTATAATTATACTTTCTATGCCAAATATAATGACAGATATAACAGTTAGATGAGATTAAATAAAAATAACATTATCAGAAATTTAAGTTTTCAAGGCGTAGCAACTATTATTAATTTTTTCAGTTTTATTAATTTACACACTTACTCTATGCTACTGCTATGCGGTTTAAACATAATAAAAGTAATTCTTTGGGATATAAAATAGTACAAAAATTTGCAGTAATATAATAAATATATCTTACATTTCTATACGTAAAATTCAAAGACATCTCAGACAAATATGGTTTTTATCTTGCATCAAATTTGCCAAAAAAGGTTACGTAAAAAATAAGTAATGGATGAAATAATTAAAATAAAATCCTAGTAAAACTAAAAATTTGCATAGACGTCATAAAAGATAGACATCCATTTCACAACCCAAAAATTAGGTAAGATTTACTAAAATTTAAAATTTGAAATTCAAATAGGTTTTGTCGTAATAAAAAATAAATGACGTTACATATACTGCATTTTCTCTCCTTGATATAACAATTGATCGATCTTGAAATGCATTATTGCAGTACTCCCGAACAGTTACAGCAAAATGCTAAACCACCATTTGCTAATCCGTAATAAAGGTATTTCCTTCTAGATATTAGTTTTTTCTTTTTAGGTTGCCTTAATATTTGATGTTGCTGGTGCATGTCGCTGTTGATGAACTATATCAATTAAATTGGAATGATAAATGGTTTAGGATTTGATCCTTTCTATTAAAATACCGGATAATAAAACGAAGAAAACGAAGATCATTTGTGATAAGCGAAACTTGTATCCCACTGTACTGAAAATATGATGAGTGTTGCCCAGAAAATTTTGAAAGTTACATCTTTTGAAAGAGTCATTTTTCGGCGTGTGTTAATATGAACTTTATTTTCGTAATTTGAAGAATCACTCCCTGAAATATTAAAAAAATTAGTCTAACAATTATTTAGGAAACACCCTGTATACTTGAAGTAACTCCATACTTTTTGTCACGTGAAACGCCTATGAATGAATACTAATATTAATGTGCTTGTTGAAGCCACATATTGATTGAGATTGCCAGTATTTGCTGATTATCAATTTTTGTGTTGATACGGCAATAAGAAACACTCTGTATAGACATACCATCTACACCGGAGTTTTATGATTTCCCCTCATTAATATAATACTTATAAAAGCAGCTTTGTTCATGCAGCCAGGTGCCCACATCTTGTACTATGTAAATAGATCCAATTCAAGAAGACCGTGCGTATCTTTAAGTACAGAAATAAAGATAGGTTCGGCGCTTTAAACCTCTCGAAACTGGGAGAAATAACGGAATAAAATATGCCATTGTAAGAGGACATTTTTACGTAATGGTAAATTTTATTGTATCTGTTCAGATAAGATAAAGCGACAAGTCGGAAAGGACAATAGCATCTATAGAGTGTGTTGGAATTTTATTATTTTTATTTAGATATTTCCCGATATCGGTAATTCAGGCAAATAGGTTACGAAAACTGTACACAGGGTGCCGATTCCTTACAGTTATTTTTAAGTCATTCCATCCATCTAAACTGAAGTATTCGAAACAACAAAGAAAATCATTAAAAGAATATGCAATAAAAATCTATTTTAATATATTTTATTGTAAATCACCCGACTAGACTTTATCTGGTGGCATTGAAATGGAGGATGTTTAAACTGAAATTCCTGAAAACTGTTTTCTGAATACACAAATAAAAATTAATAAATATTTTTTTTTATTCTTTCAGTAATATTATCTTTGTATTTTTAATAAAATAGTATTTTTCTTTAGAACTAAGATCCAAATGAAAAAAATTATGAGTCATGTTATACCAAGTAACGAAAAAGAATAACAAACATTTTTAAAATGTCAGTGACGTGCTTATTATTTTATATTATTAAGATATTAAAAACAAACGAAAAAACTTCAATACCCTGTATGATGGAAAGGAAACATTTTTGGATGTATGTTAATATGGACTTTTTTCATAAAATAATTTGTCATTTGTCAAGAATCACCCTTAAAATATTTGAGACCATTTAGAGATCGCCCATTGCCTCCATTTTTGTCAAATCAAAATCTCATACCGCAAGTAATTTTTGGTACAAATTTGAAAATGTTAAGCACGTTTGGATGTTCCCAAATAAATTTGAAGACAAAACACAAGTATGACAATATGATCAAATATACTTCAGTACAAAGTTGCTTCACTTGCAAACTCAAAATTAAGAGAAATGTTTCTCTAAATGAAAAACCAATAAACCTTCAAATTGGCATGAACTGTAATAGTGTGTTCCTCTATCATTAAAATATAATTTCTGCTTAATATGTAGCTTTCCAAACTTATTTCCATCCATCAATGACCAATTACACACACATAAAATTTCAAATCACCAGCAAAAATTGCGGTATTTAATTGAGTTTTCTTCAATCATTAATAGATACTAGAAATAATAGTGTTCCTAAACTTGATCCATGTGGAACTTCTGGAACAGGGTATGTGATTTAATTCTAATATATTCAACAAATTGCTGTTACCTGATAAACATAATTTCAACGCTCCAGTTTATGATTGTCTAGAGATTTTCCTTTTATCACGTCACGTGAAGGTCAATTTTTTTTACTGTTTCTGGTTTCCTTTTGTATCTAGTTACATTTTCAACGGTAGTATATAAAAACAGCTTCATCATATTAATATAGCAAATGACTTTATGTTATTATTAGTCCAATTAACTAGGCCTTTAAATCGAAATTTTGCCAACTTGGCTGAATTTTTTATATGAGTTAGTTTAAGGTATATTATAACAATAAGTGAGAGTAATTTTTTGTTCAACCCCCGGCCAAGGGTGGAAAAAGATAAAACAAAGGGCTTTTTCAAGATAACTCAAAAAGGGTAAGAGCTAGAAAAAAAAGTTTTTCATGAAAGTTGTAAAGCAGACAATTCTACATAAAAATGGTCTCTTAGCTTTTTCTTGTACTATTAAAATTAACAGAGTTAGGGAGGCTAGAAGTTAAGGGAAGATTTCAGAAATTTAAAAAAAATCATAACAAACAGAAAAATGATTGAATTTTGTAATTTTTTTTTTCAATCTGCTCTAAAATATGTAACTTTTCTTTTCAGAGAAATAGATATATTTTTTAATTTTTAATAAGAAAGTTATAACAAAAAATCAAATTTTTAATCGTTAATTTTAATGATTTAACAAAATTAAATTTCTGAAATCTTCCCTTAACTTCTAGCCTCCCTAACTCTGTTAATTTTAATAGTACAAGAAAAAGCTAAGAGACCATTTTTATGTAGAATTGTCTGCTTTACAACTTTCATGAAAAACTTTTTTTTCTAGCTCTTACCCTTTTTGAGTTATCTTGAAAAAGCCCTTTGTTTTATCTTTTTCCACCCTTGGCCGGGGGTTGAACAAAAAATTACTCTCACTTATTGTTATAATATACCTTAAACTAACTCATATCAAAAATTCAGCCAAGTTGACAAAATTTCGATTTAAAGGCTTAGTTAATTGGACTATTATGCCATTATGTCATGTTACACATGAATTGTAATTGAAAAAAAAATGACCTTCACGTGACCTTGGGGGTCAAATGGACCTCACACATGATACATCAACTGAACGCAGAATTTTCCAAATCCGGGATTGAAAATAAGGGTATCCAATTAAAAAACCTAAGTTGACTTTGAAATGATCTTGAAAATTACCTTCAAGGTTACAGGCAAGGTCACGACAATGCGTAAATTGTTAAGACCCTGTATGATAAAGACTTTAACATAATAAATTCGGGTAGCTTCAACCTTAGACTAAAAAGAAGGAAATAAGATGACAAGTTCCTATAAAACTTGTCATCTTATTTTTCCATGTTCTATCTGCACCCGAGAAATTTCCCACATTTTTCCGAGCATCCTGTATATCTCAAATTTATTCTCTCTATGTTTTGTAGTGTTTATTATTTTTATATTTTCTGCAAACACTTAAAACTGTAATCTATAAAAAATTAATGCATTTATTTACAAAGAAAAAAATACAGTATTATGTAGTCTTCATTGATTTACAAATCAAACACTATGCAACGGAAACCAACTATTGCTATTTTTATATTATTTGCGATCTATTACTTAGTGTGAATAAATTCAACAGTTATTGTTTAAAACTAAATTCAGTTATCAATTTATCTTTTTTGAGAAATGCACATGTCTAATATTCTATTAAGTGTCAGTTGTATATTAAATAATATCTGCGACTATTATTTATTACATTTACTACAAATTACGCTCTGGAAACCCAGCACATTTGTTTCAGTTATCAAACACCCTTACACATAAGCTTATTTCAATAATTTATGAGCATAGAGCATATTTTATGCAGAAGCATTTTCAATTGCAACTTGTTTTGCAACCAGAAATACACATCCAAACAATTTAGCCTTGAATTCTATTTTAAAAAAGCAAATCACTATAAGAAGCCTAACTGTATTATTTAATGCAGCCTGTACTTAAATGGTAATAAATAATGTAGATTTATTTGTGATAAATCAGCTAATTCGATAAATAGTTTACTTGTGTACTAGCAGAGATCAGTAGTATTAAAAACTTGAGATTAACGCCTAGAGATTATCTCATCAAGAGGCATTACACCGAATGTTTCAATAACTTTAGAGGAGAAATATTGTAAAAATATTGGTAAATTAACCTTATCACCGTGACATATCGTAAGATTAGTACGTAAACATGATTTTAGTTGGCAATAAAGCACACAATCGTTGACCTATTTTATTGGATTCCGATAAACTAGATGTGATAACGATGTCTTTAGTTTCACAGGACACCTACACACTTCACGAAGACCACAAAATAAATAACCTTTAAAAATAAAAAAAAATAATATTTCAAAGAATTAAAATTCACAAACCAGGCATCTTTAATGTATTTAACAAACCCGCAAATGTATTATAAACTTTGAAACTAAAACCAGTCAAAATCATAATATAAGGCAAATTCACGCAAAATTAGAATTTTTCGCTATTTGTACTGCAAAAAAGACAGCGTGACAGCTGACCGTTCAGGGTCTTTAAAAATTGAGCGCTACACGAAAAAACAACGCGTTTTCATTGTTGAGCAATATTTTTTAAAATAATGAAGGTTTAGTAGCTGCATTTCGCAATTTTCGTACAAAATATGGTCGGAACAGTGATTTAATTTCATCAACTGTGAGGTTTCCTGAAAAATTCAGAGGAGACTGGATCAATTAGTGATCTTAAAGGCTCTAGTCGTCCTTCAACAAGTCGTTTAACACAAAACGTCAAAACAGTTCGTGAGTGTGTTGCTGAGAGTCCAGGAATATCAATTCAGCACCGTGGTCAAGAATTGGACATTTTGAGAAGATTTCTACGGCGTATTCTCTAGAAAGGTTTGCATCTTCATGCTTACAAAGTTCAGTTTACTTTGAAAGATACATTGCAGAACATGCAGGGTGATCCATTATCGGTACGCAGCGTCTGTATATAGGAAACTAGATGTGTTACTATTATGGGGTAAAAAATCTATTAACAAATACGGCCAAAAGAAATTTATTTATTTTTATTTTTTTCGAAATATCGCTTATACATATAGAACCTAAGTTGAAAATACACTTTTTAGATACACTGATAAACTTTTTCTTTGTTATTACCATAGCAACGCTAGTATGAAGGACGCCATCTTGAAATTTTTTAATTGTAGTAACTTCTAAATGCCTTAATCGATCTCAAGAAACGACGGCTCATTTTAAAGGACTATTAATAAAATGTATATTTATGATATAAATAAAAATTTCAAAATATAGCAAATACTTTTTTAAATACAAGTTTGGTATAGTTTTACAATTTAATTTTGGCTTGGACTATGTCAATGTTAATTTAGAGAACTAAATAAAGAAGGACGTTCTAGCATTATCACTATTTTAGCAATAACTTGAAAATGAAAAAAGATATCGACCTCCGGTTTGTGTATTTGTTTTCCTTAATAAACGGTCTAAGCCATGAAAAAAAACCTATAGTCTTGCATTTATTTTTTTTAGTAAACGGAGACAATTATAAAACTTTATTGATTAACGTCGTCTACCGTTGCGCAGGAAAATAATATTTTTATTCCCATATCATATATATAAATTTTATTAATAGTTCTTTAAAATGAGCCGTCGTTTCTTGAAATCGATTAAGACATTTAGAAGTTATGTTTAACGACAATTTTCTGTAGCACTATAATAGTTAAGCCCTCTAGCGGTGAAGTTAAAAACATGAAAATATTTTAAATCAATTTCTTTTGGCCGTATTTGTTAAAATATTTTTTACCCCATAATCGTAGCACTTTAGTTTCCTATACAGGGTGTCCGAAAATTAATGCAACAAAATTTGGTCATAGATTCTTAAGACAAATTTAGGGGACCCGTTACAGCCCCCTGAAATCTACCCTTAAGAATAGTCTTTTTTATCTCAGAACCCTGTTGTACGAGAATTAATAAATTTAGTACACAGGGGTTTTATGACATGTGAAATCTGATAGTGCTACGCTTTTTGATGGGCAACCCCCTTAAGACACTTTTTCGTGGGCCCTCTTGTCTTTGGAACCAAAAAGTTTTTGTCGCAAATTAGAATTCTTTTAAAATTATTAGCCACTGAATTTAGAAACTTTTTTGTCGCTCGATATTTTTTTCGTAAAACGCAATGTTTTTGAGGAAAATGGCGAATCACAATATGTATCAAGTATCAAGAGACAAAAAAGTTTCTAAATTTAATGGGTTTCTAGCGGACTCATAATTTTTAAGAGATTTAAACCTACTACTAAATTTTTTTGACTCCAAAGATAAGGTGGCACACGAAAAATTATTTTAAGGGGGTTCCTAGTCAAAAAGCGTAGCACCATCAGATTCCACATGTCACAAAACCCCTGTGTACCAAATTTAATGATTCTCGTACAACAGGGTTCTGAGATATACCTAAAAAAAATATTATTCTTAGGGGCCGATTTCAGGGGGCTGTAACTCCGAAAGAGGGGGCCACTTGACAAAAATAAAAAATACGGGTCCCCTAAATTTGTCTTAAGAATCTGTGACCAAATTTTGTTGCATTAATTTCGGGACACCCTGTATACACCCGCTCCGTTCCGTTAATGAACTACAACTACGATATATTCTGTCGTATTTCGTTTAGGGGCTACTAAGAAAATTGTAACCCTTAACATAACTCAGGTGATGGCACCATCAACATATTTGATCCAATTTACACCTGTTTCCAAACGATATTTGTCTCTCCTATCAGTGCTATCGGCGAATTTTAGAATGTCATTGAAATGATTTAAATATTATACGAAAAAAGTTCAAGCACTGCTTAATTATACTGGAATATGATATTGCACTCTTACAATAAAATATATAAATAAATGATTTAAGAAAACATGTGAAAAATAAATGCGCAAAATATACAAATAGACTGTGAAAACAGAAACTACATATAGACTTAAGCGACTGTATTTTTTTTGTCACCCACCATACTCTCTTTTTTAACATTAGACTGATCACACCATCTATCATACTTATAACTGTATATTAGTTCGTAAAAAGGACGTTTATAGGGTGACATAAATCTGCCCGACGTGAATATTCGTGGAAAAAAACGCGTCGTATCTCACAATTAAACGTTACTGTCAACCGTTAAGAGACAGTAAAGATAAAGGTATAGTGGTGCTAAGAAAAAGCTTTTTGTTATTGCAGCTGTTTATATGAAACGTACTGTAAATAGCAGGTGGCGCCACCGACTATAAATTTTACATAGCAGGTCGTAAACGTATATCATATTCGCGGAGGTATAGCACCTACACGTTACCCAGTTTTAATCTTGGAGCAGTGTGACGTTTCAGAGGCGTGGATCAGCCAGAGCCATAATAGATTGTTTAAAGATAACAATAATATGGTAACCTTCTTTACACCAAAATAAGAGTATCTACAAATTTGTACATCGTTATCTTTATTGATTGTGTTTTTTGTATATCAATTTTTGATCACCACAACAGCATTTAAATGCAACGCGAAAACTCTGACGTCACATCGTGCGTTGTAAATTGTACCGTGTCGTAACGAAATCGATATTCCTATCCTAACACCTAACCTAACGCAAGTATTGCAAGCCGTTGCTTTAATAAATATTTCGGGATGTTATGTACGCTTGATTTTCAGTTTATTAGAGCAAATCGCGATTATTTATGCATTGTTGATGTGTCATTTTGTATCAATCAGTGCTGAAAATGTCCAACTTATACAAGTAAATATTGTCCCTTATTCAATAAATACACCATTACAACACTAGAAGAAATAATTGTAAGAGTTTCTGAAGAACTTAAAAGACGAAAACAGTAATTAAAAACATATGGAAGAAAATCATGACAATATAAGAGAATTGTGGATCGCCACCACCTTTTCTAATGCAATCATTCTTAGGTCAATTATTATTATGGATTTCTAGAATCCTATTTCCCATCCAGCTTCTAACTTCCTGTTTTTGTCTTCCAAACAGTAGACTGCACAATATTTGGACTGTGGGCTTTATCCACTTACCTTCATTGATCTGTAACTCCTTCGATGGTTGTCTTAGGAACTTCTACTGACCAGAATTTGTCATTCTTTTTGTGCCTTATCCTTCACCTATTTCGATATGAATGTAGCAACAGTACAGCTAGTAGTACCAGAAGAGGATTCCGGCGGGTCTTTTGGTTATTGGACTTTAGTACAACGAAAAAATTCATCGGAATATATGTATAAAAGGCTTGTATATTGTTCCGTGTCCAGTTAGCTCAGGTCTTTTAACTGGACACTACAAAAATGGTGATGATTCCAGGAACTTTTTCCTTTAATCTTTCAGTTATTCTTAATTTATACATACGCCTACATTTTCCTCCAATAAATATTTATCTAGCGGGTTTCGCAATCGATACAACTACGACATGTTCACTTCCTGTGACATTTTACAACACTATATAGCTTTGTTTTTGTGGATTACACCAATATCCACCAATTAAAGACAATCACACTGTCGTAAATCAATCTAATTCCACTCTTGCCCGTGAATTTCTTTTGAGTTTTTATAACGCTTGTGGTAAGGTCGTTATATTAAAACGTTAACGAAGGGGGTAATTATATAGAAACTACCCCGCAAGAGCTATAAATCCCCTGTTAAATTGGCCAGTTCAGGGTAGACTTAAGTGGTTTGACGGTTTTAGAGGTCTACAAATTATGTTTGTTATCTGGGATATTAAGTTATTATGCTGGTGATGAGAACATATGGCCATGAAGATATTTGGTAGGTATATTGCCAGAGAGGGCAAATATATGATGAAATATTTGGTTAATATCTCAGTTTTCATTTTAAGGAACAGAAAAGTTGAGCGTGATAGAAAATTATTCAAAGCCTTTATAGATAAACTATGATGACGAGGCTTAGTGCACGTACAGAGTCTAACAGAGCCGGCGTGGGAGTCGGCGGCCTTCACAGCTGACTCGCGTTTTGAACTGTTCAGTAATTTGCGGAACCTTGTAGTAGTTGGCGTCGCGTCGATACCTTTCTTTTTTATGTCTGCTGTAAATTGTTTTTGCCGTTTGTATTTAAACAACTATTTAGGTATAAATAGTAACATACTTTACATTAACAACTATTAGTTGGGGGGAAAAGTGAAGTAAAATGTCAAAAGAGAAAATAAATAGACGGGAATTATTTCAAATGTGGTTTAACAGTGATCCCGAAGGTTACAGGAACATACGTATTAAAGGAAATGACTTATTTTGTACTGTGTGTGAACGCATTATGAATTCTTATTACAAAACTAAAATGGCAAGACATTTGAAGAGCCATGCCTTGTCGAGCGCTGAAGACTGTATTTTTTTATGAACTGGCGCCTTTCTTTCAAGCAATATTCCATTAAACAAACTAGAGCACTTTAAGTTCTGTAATTAATGATTAATTATTAATTAAAATTAGAATCACATGAACTATCCCTAAATGAACAATTTGATATACTGGATGATGTACTTAAATATATACGATGCCAATAATATACGTCCAGTCAGAAGTACGATAAAAGAAAAAATCCAGGATACACCATTTTGGAAAACATATGTAAAGTTTTATCTGGTACATATCAGGAGTTACCAGCAAATATATTAATATGTAGTTCATGCCTGAACAATTTCTCATACTGTCCGTTGTCAACAGTAGACATTGAAGATATTTTTCCGTACACAAGTTAATATTAAGTGATAAACGTCGCCGTTGCTCTAAAGAAAAGCACGTAGTAACATGTATTAACTCCTTCCAATATGCCACGAAAGCCTTGTCTCAACACTAAGGTTTATTTATCGGGTAAGTGGTGTCATTTAAATTTATATAGTCTTGCTCTTTAGTAATAGTACTATGTTGCGACATATTTTCTCTAAACATATTAATATTTTCATTCGCAATCTGACTACGGTCCTGTTAAACTCCACGCCGCACTAAGCCTAATAATGACATGGTACACCGCGCATGTTTTTTTTATACAACAGATCCCATGATTTCAGAATATTATTATTATGTCTATGTGATAGTAAGGCTGCTTCTATAATATACTACATAGATACTTACATATTGTGATCTGGCTTACGATTTTAAAGATATTACCAATTTTTTAAATCTTTATTTAATGTAAAACCTCCACACATTAATAAAAAAGAAATTTTTAATGCAAATTTTATAATCTGCATGTATTTTTGAAAATTTAGAATGTAGTTCAACATTTATAAACAGTTCCACATTTTTTTCCTTTATTATTTTGTCTTTATTTATATTTCTTTTGTAAATTGTTTCTGTATTGACTGTATTTTTAATCAAATATTTCTCTTTTCTTTGTACAAGTGTAGACTCTTTTGTGTGTTTAATAAATAAAACCAAAATTAAGAAAAATCCTCAACTCGTTGTTTCATAGAAGATATGAAACTGGATCGAAATATACTTACTTATTTATGTCAAAGCTGAAAATAGTTTTGGGACACTCCTCTAAAAAACAATACTTATTTTCCCATTAGACCAATTAAAAGTGTAACAAATACATCACAAAAACTAGTTTTATTTACGTATACTTCCAAAGTAATTAATTATTCTCCAATAAGTGGTCTTAATAATTAATATTCAATATTGGTAAAATAAATCCAAGGTTGGATAAAATAATTAATGTTTTGTTTTTTTTTTTTGATAATTGTTTTAGTAACTATACAAAACGTGAGGCACAAATACTATTTAAATTTGTTTCTTTGTTAACCAAATACACTTTCAGGACAATTAAATACAATTAATCAATGTTTTAAGAAATTGCAACATATTTTGCCAAAATATACACATACAAAATTTGTTTTTGAACGACTACTCTTTTAAATTATTGCAATTGTATTTTTCATTGTTTTTTATGAATCTGAAATTTTCAGAGACGTATTTTCGCTGGCTTGGAAATCTTTTACAGCTGACCGTTCCCAGCACCTTCTTATGAATTATGTATTAAACTATTAGTATTGTTATATATCAAGAAACGTCCGAAAGCCAATTAAATACACCTACTTTTCGGATTCCTTAAAAATATTTATTTTTGTATGTAAATCATCAGATATTAGAAAATTATTACCTACAAGTTTTTTATCAAACGTTCAGATAAGGAAACTGCGGGAAGGATACCAGTACGGAGGCAGTTTTAAATCAAACATGCATAAGCGTGTTGTAACTCACGCATTCCTGGATTCTGTAGAGAAACCTAAATGTTAAATAAATTACCGAGTGGGATAAAAATGTTGAATTAATTATTTTATGTTAAAATACAGGTGCAAAGTGACAATGCCACGATCTTCATTAAAGTTGAAGATTGGTGCAATTCATTTCTCTCATAGCGGTAACACTTGCAAAATTTGAATAACAAATAGTTTAAATATTTTTTTCATTTTTCTACTTGCTTTGTTTATTTTTGTTATGATGTCATTGATTCAAGACTTCAGTAGCTAGTTTTTCAACAGGCATTTTGTTTATTATTTATGAATACGACTTTTAATGTGTTTATTAAATGTATTATTTTTATCTTTCGAATTGATCTTCCCTTAAAGAGAACAGTATTCTTCTTTTAATTTGTTCCTCCTAGTTAATTGAAAAAGTAACACAGTTAATGGTTATTTACTTGTTAGAACAAATTGGAAACCACTTTCTTGTCTGTTAGTTTATTTTAAGTCAGTCCGTTCCTCTGTATTTTCTTTCGTAATGTTTTTTTTATATACCGTTTTTCTTTTCTTGCTTGGTTTTCTCTGAAACATATTACTTCATTTATTCTTGATTCCGTGTAACTAGTTGCTTAAATCCTGTTCTTGTTTATATCTGACAATAGCTGACGTTAATTTTCTTTTAACATGGACACATTGGATGGATATTTTTATGTTCGCCACTTGTCTATCGCTTCTGAAATGTTCTTACAATTTTACAATTCCTTTCTTACACTGGTTGTTTTTATAATACCATTTTCATTATAAATTTAACTTTTTTAATTTTCAACTTATTTATATCTTATTTTCTATTTTTTGCTTTATTTTTTATTAACATTACTTTAGGTTTAGGTTGATATATAGGTGGCTTTTTAGGGACTGACTCCAGAAAATGTGTCACATCTTAAACTTTGCCAAAACAAATAATCGTTACAAAAACATTTATAGAAGCTTCTTCCAGCATACTGAATCTGTCTTTAAATCTGCTATTAGTTGTTTTTCTACACTTAGCTTTGTTTTAGTATGTGTTTTTTTCAATTACGACAAGATTTCCAATTATTTTTCCAAATTTTCCTTATACAACAAATTTTGTTGTTTTATGAATTTTTTGTTATTTCATTTTGTTTCTCCTTTTTTTTTTGTTTACTTGTAAGTACAAATTAATTATTATCTATCGAAATTATCTACAAATGTGTCAAGTCAATCCTTTTTACATAGAAGAGGAATTCTTCTGTAACTCAGCAACTGTAAAATTTATAAAAAAAGGTTTTAATAAAAGTTGCCTAGAATCAAGTGGGCTATGTAAAGAAAATATTTTTAGCTTTACAGGGTGTTACGTTTCGCGTGTATAATATTGCATTTTTGAATTCCTTGATTAATATTAGGCAGAGATAATTGAATGTATATGGTGTTTAAAACTTATCGTTTTCGAGATAATCAGTTGCTTTTGAAAAAAATTACAATTTCAACTCTTTAAATGAGGCTAGCCGCTAGATAGAGTCTAAACCTTAAAGAGTTAGAAACCTGCAGTTTTTATAGTTCGTTTTGGCATAGGTTACTCTATCTTGTCACCTGTGAACAAAACGTGTACGTTATTCAGACTCGGAAATACTGAGACCTACTTTTAATAATGTTACGAGTTGAAAACCTTTTTTTTTCAAATGGTATAACCCATATTAATTATCATGGGTGAATGCAATATTAAATGCCCCTTTGACTGATAACAATTTTCCGGAAAAATCAGGTTCTTTTCTATAAAGTCCGAAAAAGTAGCTATGTAATACCGTCAAGAAGGCCTTGCAATTGTATTAGTACAACGTCGATACATAGGATTTTACAAAAGCGCAGCACTGCACATCCTTAACGCATCCAATTACACCAAGAGTTACTAAAAGTAGACTTTCAGCGGAGACTGGAGTTTTGTCAGTGGGTACTTGAGTTAATGAAGATGATGATTTTCTTAAACTGGTCATGTTCTCCGATGAGGCTACTTTTCATAAAAATGGGTTCGTTAATAGTCATAATTGCCATTATTATGACACAGTAAATCCTCACCAATTCCGGACAAATCGTAGCCAACGACGGCATTTGAATGTGTGGGGAGTAATTTTGGAAATCCATGTCATTGGACCATTCTTTTTTGAGTAGCATCTAACTGGAGCAGTTTATTTAAACTTTTTAACAAACACTCTAGATTTACCCTTTCCTTTAGCCACACTTCGAAGAATGTGGATGCAATATGATGGTGCTCCACCTCACAATACCGCTGCGGTTCGTCAGTTTTTACACGAAACTTTTCCCAACACATGGATTGAACGCGGGGGACCAGTGAGTTGGCCTTCAAGGTGTCCAGATATAACAAGTTGCGACTTATTTTTTGGGGATTTATAAGAAACAAAGTACGTTACACCACCAACTACCGCAGAAGATACGCCAGACATGCTGACCAATGTTAAACAGTCTTTGAATTCGTTTATGTGTTAATCAAAATGGAGGACACCTCGACCAATTGATGTAAATCAGCGGCCTAAGTATTCTTCTTCTTGTTGTGTTCCGAGTTTCAGTTTGTTTCGTTTTGCGTTTTGTTCTAGTTGTTGTTCATGGTTTACGTTTGTTTATCAAACCCTTTTTTAAACATGCCAGTAAATATTGACATTCTCAGTCCCAGGCCTGATAAAATGTGAGAGAAAAGTGGTTTTGCAAGGCCTTCGTGACGCTTTTACATAGCTACTTTTTCGGGCTTTAAAAGAGAACCTGATTTTTCTGGAAAACTGTTTAAGGTAAGTATAGACAACCTTATATCAATCCAAAGGGCATTCAATTCGGCATTCACCCATGATAATTAATATGAGTCATTCTTCCATTCCAAGTTTTTCAACTCGTAAGATGATTAAATGTTCAAATGTTCAGCAGTTAAAGAATTACTTAAAAATTTCTCTCGAAGAAGCGATGAAACCTTGCTACCAGTAGATCCGAAACACCGTTCCATTAGACCTGAAGACATTCCTTACTCTTTCACAAGCATTGAGCAACATATCCCAGTATTCTAACCAAAGCACTACATGAAATTAAAGACTGCCCGAGTGACAGCCCATGTGAATTTATTCGTCCATTCATCACCGCGTTTTCATTATATTTGTACAAGGCCTAATAAACGTCACATTGTCAGCAACTGCCAGTGCGACCAGGTCCGCAGCATTGTGGCCCGTGATGGCTACCGGAGAGATTTATGCTTGTACTTCTTCATCCGGTCTCGCACACAGCGTATTTCACGATGTCAGAACTGCGCGAGAATGATAATTTACTGTATATTGTTGTTAACTTTGACTAATAATTCGTGTGATATAAGGCTCCCTGTGGGAGTGGGAAAGTGAGTGAAGTTCAAGACGCCCGACTTGATGTTACATTGATGATGTTTTGAAACACTGGTCATGAGAATCAAAGTTAAGTTGGTCAAGATAATCATGCGAAAATTTTAATTTGGCTGTATCAACTGGTTGCATTTGAAGATACATTAGGAACTAATTTTTCACAAGGATGTAGTTTTGCCAATAAAAATGCTTCTCTATAAAAGGGCATGTGTATTTAGCTCCGACATTTTCTCAAAATTACAAGGATACCTACTGGTCATAAATAAAAATAAAATTTGATCGATTTATCTTTAATATCAATTGAAATATAGAGATATAAAAAGATTATTTCTAGCTAATAGTGTACCCTTGATGACTGCTAAGAATCTTCAAGATCTCTTTGGTTTAGTATGTCTACGATAGAAGAAATTGAACAAATAAAAGTTGTAAATTATTGCATTCTAAGGTAAATTGACGTAGTTCATAAAAATATGGGGACACTATCAGTGTGAAGTAAAACTAAACCCTTGGTAATTGGTCTCTCACTTATAATTAATTTCTGAATCTACGATGATGTACGTTAATGTTATTCTTAATTATCCTCAAGACATACTCAATGCCTTCGCTATGTTTTTTCAGTCAACCTATTCATTTGATGCTACAGATTTAGGACATAATATAGGAGGCCCATATTAAATATTTTTGTAGTCACAGAAGATGATATCTTAGAAGTTTTAGAAAGATTCAGAAATAAACTAACATGCTTTGATCTCCGTTAAAACTATGTTTTATTTAGCACTTCAAAATCGACTTCTATGTATTCCAAACAATAGATCAAAATTTAATTGAAAATTATACGGGTCTAATTTTCTGTAATGTTTGCTAGGTGTTCTACATAATATTCTTTAAATTCCTACTATACTCAAATTTTGATTTGTCAACGGTTACTCAGGGCCTGCTGATTTACCTGAATTTGGGAAGCTCTACTGATCTCTGGTAAAAGCTTGATAATGGCATTCTCTTTTGAAAATTATCCAATATCGATAATTTTATAAATCTTCCTTATAGGTTTTTAATCCTCCCTTCTACTATACAGTATGTCTGATAAGTATACGGCATACTCTCGGGGGTGTATAGGGGAGGTCAAAATTACCCTAGTTTGTCATAAAAAAAATTCTAAAGTGCCCCTTCACGGAGATAGAGAGCCCCCAAAGGGTACCCAGCGATTTACCCTTTCGTTTCTAACTTTCTAACCGACTTGTATAATTTAATAAAATTTTAATATTTTATGTAGGCCATAAAGGCTCATAAAAGTAGTAGTTTAATGTTGTACAAAACCTGAATTTTTTCGAAAACGGCTGAATTTATCAAAACAAATATAGAGTACCCTTTTTTAAGAGAAATAACCAAACTATTTAAAAATTCAGTTTTCTACTCTATAAAGTGACACCTGTCAAAATTTTGGCCCAACGAGTGTTATTCCAAGTCCGTACCTGACTTCCCCGACAGTGTAAAACATCTACTGTAGTATGGCTTTATGAGACTTTATGGCCTACATAAGATATTAAAATTTTATTAAATTATACAAGTCGGTTCAAAAGTTAGAACCGAAAAGGTATATCGTTGGGTACCCCTTTGTATCCCCTGTATCTCCGTCAATGGGCACTTTAGAATTTTTTTTTATGACAAACTAGGGTTATTTTGACCTCCCCTATACACTTCCGAGTATATGCCATATACTTACCAGACACCCTGTATACAGGGTGTTCGGAAAGGTCATGTCAAAAATGAAGGAGTGTACAGAGGAGCTCAAAATAATTGTAGTACTTCTTAAAAAATGTTTCCTATCGGGCTTTGTTGTGGAGTTATTCGCCTTCAAAGAAAGAAGTTTGAAAAACAAATTCAATTATAACTTGTAAGTCGTTACCACGACAACAATTCACCAAAGAATACGAGGTTTCATTTTTGGTCACGATTTATGAATCACCCTGTAGATCAATGTCTTCCATTGTACTAAGTGTTGGTCTCATAATTTTAAAGTCACATTTTTTGCAACTGCTACTAACTTTGGCAACATTTAATTTGACTTTTCTTACAACAATAAATAAACAATCATTGTCAAGGTATGCATTAATAAAAATTTATTAGTTTATATTAATTAACTAATATTGTTTGCGATTTCAGAAAAAAATAGTATTCAATGCTTTTTGGCATTGTCGTCCGGAAATGTATTGGTTTTACTACTAGGTACATAACATTTTTTTTATATATCTTTCGAAGACAAAGTGAAGTTACATTTTAGTCTGATAAACCTGAACAGTTTTTAAACATACTGTAATGTAAACGTTACTGCTTTTGGCAAAGAACTCATTCAAGAATATTACATTTACAACAGAATGCTGTCAAAAGTTAAGACCATCTTTTGATGTTTCTAAATTTAGAGACTGACGAAATGGTCAATAAAAACACAATTTAAGAAATGTAACAAATAAATACCTATTCTCTTTTGAGCAGACTCTAATCAGAAAGTGATATGATTTTAATCCACAATCACTGTCACTTTCCACATATTTTGCTGCATCATTTAAATTCTTCATATATAGAAATACTCGTACTTAATCTACCTGCGTCAAAGATTCTTTTCATATTTATTTGGAGAACATCAAAGGTTATTAAGTATATTTTCTATCGAATTTTATTGGCTTCAGTACATTATCAAATATGTGTGGAATCTCGATAACCAACAATGCAGATATTATTCAAAGCAAAACGCTGAACAACCCATTAAAATAATTAAAATGTACACAGCTCGTGTACTTCAACATCAAAGTGTGATTGCAGCCTCTCTCTAAGCTGTCCCGATTTGATGGATCGAGCGCTGGTTTTGGTAAATATTTGGAGTTCAATAAAAACATGCTTTCACGGGTTTGGCGAAGCACTAATAGGCTCGATAACATCTTTTAATAGGATTAGGATTTAAAACACTTCTTACTACTTACTAACAGCTGATAACCCAAATCGGAGTTCTCCAAATATGATACTTCATAGCTTTCCGAAGGTGAATAATCTATAAACATTGGACGAATTTCATCACGCCAATTAAAAAAATAACAGTAACGGGGAATAGTTACAAAACGGTGTTTAGTAGAAATAGACGTTTCGGTAGGATTAAATTCGATTACGACTTTATAAGCCTCGCCGTACTTCTTTTATTTTGACAGGTACTTTTAGCTAACAAATAGGATAAAGGCGATGTTTAAATAATAATTCAAAACACGCTATTCAAGGAATATGCGTTTCGTCACAGAAAAAGGCAATCAATCATGGCTTGTCCATAATAATGGTTTCAAATGTATTGTGGAAAAAAGTCGGACAAGTTTAGTTGTGCGGAATTCTAAATTGGTCAGGACTATTTCAACTTCAGCATTAGCAAAGCTTCAGTTTTCCTCAGAGGATTCTGGAACTAATAAAACTATAATCTCATAAACGTAAAATATGTATTTTTTTAAATTAAAATGCTGGAAAAAGATCTGAAAAGGAATAATAAGAATACCCAATCTAGAAACCAAAACAGAATCATTATGTCAAATGATTGATTGAAATTGATATGCAACTTTGGTTCAGTAGGTCTGTCGTTTGTTCCATCAATGGTGCTTTCTCTTCTCAGTTTGTCTTTATTTAAAAGTTTCTTGTGACCATGTTTGGAACTTAACCTTTACATACTCTCGTATGAGTGTTTCGATACTAATGGGATTGTAGATGGGGTTGCTTTAGCTAACTCATCAGAATTATTATTGATATTCATCATGCTTCTGTATCCAATTGATCCAATGAAACAATTATTATATCCTGTTATCCAAACAGTTCCATATTGGTTTGAATTTAATCTGAAATAAGCTGACTGGTTGCAGCGCTGCTTGATTGCCAGTCAGTTCTGTGACATTTGTGCTATTAACAACGCTGAATAGTATTAAGTGGAATCACTTTCACCTTGAAGGCTAAGACATTTATTGGCTGACTTAGGAAGACTTGAACCTACTCCTTAGCTCTATGTATTGCAGCTCCAACTACTGTATCTATCTTTGAATCGTCCGTGTACAAGACAAGTATTTATAGGGGACTCCTCCAAGTTCTTCTTTTCTGGTATTACTACATCGAAGTTCTTATTAAAACTGTAACTCGGGATTATGTGGTCAGTTATAAAACCAGGTTTGCCTTTAACTCATCGCACACTTTTGGTATATATTTTTCTACCTTCAATTGGTTGGTCTATTATAACATAAAGACCCAGGTTTTGCATTAATGGATATATTTAGTTCTGTAAATCTTTGAGTCCTATTTAGATCCTCTCATTGGATGCAAAATTGTACTTGCAGCTTCTTCGACCCATACGTTAACATCATTTTCATGGAATATAAAGAAATATCCAAAAGGAAAACTTCCATCAAACTGTTCAGGATAGAAGTGAGTAGAGTAAAATGTGTCAGGCTGATCGTTATCGTCCGTCGGGAACAATGATATAAACAGAAGCAGTAGAAAATAGTGATCATGGTATAGTTATGTACTTATGAATAATAATGCAGTATGAAACCAATTTGATTTAATAGATCTTTTCAATCTTCAATTTTCTCAATTTTTACTTAATTTTCTTTATCTTTTCCAAGAAATTTCTACTTAGTCTAAGAGGAACAGAGTTTATATTATACCTGTTTCTAGTAAGATAATCATGGTTTATAAAATGTTGACGAAATATATGGATATTTTCCTTAATATACAAGAGACATTCTAAGATATAGACACTTGGTAGTGTAAGTATGCCATATTTGTTAAATTGTTGTTTACAGTCCGCTCTATAGGGTAACCCAGCAATAATGCGAATACATTTGCGTTGTAATTTTAAAATTGTATCTGCTTGGCAGGAATGACCCCAGTTCAAAATAGCATAGCACAAATGTGAGTGAAAAAAGCCATAATAGGCTGACAGTAATGTTTTTATCGAAACAGAATTAACAAGGCTTCTGATCAGGAACATGTTTTTAGATAGTTTTTTAGATAACCCGTCAATATGCTGCTTCCAAAACTCCAAACGATCAATGTTCACTCCGAAAAATTTCACTTGCGAGGCGCAATTGGTGAACTCATCATGCACATAACGTAAAGTAAACAAAATAGATTAAGTTTTGTTTTAATTGAGACACATTTTATTTGCCAAAAACCACTGCTTAACGTTATCATGTGCTATTTGAACATTATTACGAAGGACACTGGCCTCACCTGCACTATTTAGGATCGTAGTATCATCTGCAAAGAGGATAAACTTGGAAATGTTTTCACTATTTGGTAGATCGTTTATATAAATGAGAAACAGTACAGATCCAAGGACAGATCCTTGTAGGACTTCGTGATTCATGGTTAAGCATGAAGATTTACTTCCATTAAAAGAGACAAATTGAGATCTATCACTCGGATATGACTCAATAAGGGAGATACTACGTGGATCAAAGTTATAGCGCGAAAGTTTTTGAATTAAAATGTTGTGGCTCACACAGTCAAAAGCCTTAGTAAGGTCATATAAAGTACCATTAGTAATGTCTTTATTCTCAAAGCCACTCAGAACTGAGTGCATTAAGTTGTTTATTGCTAGTGAGGTGGACCTTTTATTACAAAAGCCAAATTGACAGGAGTGAAATAAGTTGTTTGTTTCAAAATTAATTGTTAATAGATGATGATACAGTATTAAACCAATTTCATCCAACAAATCTTTCCAGATGTTTCCTCTAATTTAAATATAACTGACTTCTTTATATTGTAAGTATGCTGAGGAACATGGCATATGCATTTCATTGATTATTTCATTATAAGTAAGTTTCTTAACACTACTTCATTTTATTCAATAATATACTGTACTAGCTGAAGCTGGACATAAACCAAAAACACTTTATATTCTATCGGTTTGATTGAACAATAAATTGACCAATTTGTCAGCGTAAAATTCTGAAGAACCTTATAATAGTTATGTATGGATTTGTAGTGAAGAGGATTCGATTTCCAAATTCGTATTTGTCAAGTCTTATTAATCTCACAGAACAATTTTTTCTCCGGTCGTCGAACAGATTTTTGGGCGTTTACTCCCAGATACGTGGCTAGTGGATATCTAAGAAGACACTAGTAAATTCTTATATTTGTCATCGTCCGATGTACACTTTTAATCTCAACAAATATGGGAAGATTTGTCGCTCATCTGCGTGTAGAGACGCTCGGTTCACACATTAGTCGTACCACTTCTTAATCCAGCTGCGGTCGTTGTTTCATCGATTTCCACGACGCCCATCTATTGAATGATGTTGTTACGTGGGGGCTTGGAATGCGATATCGAAACGATTTAAATATTGTTTGTTAATATAAGCCCCATTAATGGATATCTGATATCGAAGATAGGTGTGAATGCGGACGACAAACAAATGACAGGTTTTAATAAAAGTAATAGCATTATTGATGTCTAGTAATGCGTTTGTTTGTAGAATGGAAGTTTGCGACCACACGTATTCTCCAGGACTGCTCTTGGAAGTTGAGGAATATCAAAGAAAAGACGAGAAAATCATGCAAGAAACATCTATAGAAATGTAGGTTTTAACAATACTGCAAGCGGACATAACAATGTTTTAAGGTTAATTCCACAAGAGATTCTCAATTTAACAGAAGAAATTGGAAGGAAGCATTTTTTTATACTGACAGACATCATTGTTACTAAGAACAAAAATGAAGAACTGAAAATTAAAATAATACAGCATTGAAAAAGGGTAATTAATCCTATTACAAATTTTCTTTTTTCGGTTCTAAAAACTTCTTCGAATTTAAGTTTTAATATTGTTAAATAGCATGTTTTTTATATTTAATTTTTGACCAAATGAATTCAAGAAGTTGTCTTGTTAAAAAAGTTTCCCCGATTATAGCGACATCTATCATGAATTGAAAAAATGTTTTACACAGAAACCAAGGTACTCTTAGCTGTAGGAACCGATTCTGCAATAAAAAATAGGGGTTCTTATTAAGAATTTCAGGTAAAAAAATTACTGTTACTGTTATTGTTACGTTCACTATTTTTTGTTATTGTTAATGGAATATAGTTCGTCATTAAACTTTATTCTAGCATTTTAGCTACCCCTTATATAGAGTGATTCACTCAGAAAGGAATAAGGTATCAAGAATGTTGCAAGATTCCCTCTTTTAAACCCATGTCCAGAGAAGATACAGTGTATGATATGACGAGAAATGAGAAAATATATATTTTTGTTCGTGTCTTGGTCTATTTTTTTTTACTAAAATTTGTATTTGAGGATCTGTTTGTGTATTACGCGAACCGATCATATGTTTTTCAGTTATGAAACTCCAAACATAATAGCGATATGCAGTCACAACACAATATTTTTCTACAATTAATTCAAAATGGTACTAATGATATAAATTAAATAAATTATCAAGAACTAACAAATGTCAATAACATCACGTTTTTTTGAAATTAAATCTTTCGAAACAATATCGTTAAATAAAAACATAATTTATTAATAATAAATATTTTATTAGTAGCTTTAACCTCATACACAAGATTGTCAGCAGATGATATTGCGGGAACTACTACTATGCGGACTACATACGCTGATCTGCATTGAATTATACTACAAAAATCTAGTAAACGGCTGGTAATTAAGAATAAGAACAATATTAAATATGATGTGTCTAAGAATTATTAATAGAACATTTTTTGACTTTTTATTACAAAATTTTTGAATTTGAATTTATATGAATGAGCTTAATACAAATAAAATAATTATTTCATTGATACTCCCTCCAATTCCTGATATAATTGTTGTAAGCTGTTAACAAAAAGTGCAGTTTAAAGATATTATCATATACAGGTGATCCAGAACTTATCCAAAAAAAAATAAAAATTTGGATGTGCAGGAAACTCTTACAAATACAATTTTGTAAAGAAAAAATGGAAAAGGGAGTTCGAAAATGATTTAAAAATATACTTCTGCACTGCATTGGAAACTGGTCCACTGTAAAACCTGACATCGCACAATGCGACCGGCTCGGCAGCAAAGTGTGATAAAAACAGAAACTTGAAAAATTTCGCAAGGAAAGGAATAAATAGAATTTTATAGCATCTACATTATATCAGCAAATTCAACCGCTTTTGCCGCTATTGTTATTATTAATAAATAAAACTAATTTCTGGTTTTAATTAATAAAATAAATGTTACAATAAACTGTTCAAAATTTTGTCCACTGACGTGTAGGTCCATCTTACTCAGTTTCTACGAACTAACACAAATGTTGCCCTGCTTTACCATAACACAAATGTTTCACCACAATACAAATGTTGTTTTGCTTAATCATAAAACCACATCCATCAACTCCAAGTTGCTATACACACAAGCCATTTTTGACATTAGCTACTAAAAAACTATTGTAAATACTATCGCAACGACGATTGTAAAATCGGATTTCAGTATTCGGAGTCGCTGAGGCGATCTAATTCTTGAAAGTACTACAACTTCAATAATTCTTTTCTCGGAAACTACAGGGATTTTATAAAAAATTTTTTACGATATTGACTCCATTTCTCATGCCGCATCTATTCCCAATTTTTTTTGGATAAGTTCTGAATCACCCTGTATACGAACAACTTTTAGTTGTTTCCTACTAGTAGTAGCCATGGTGAATGGCGTAGTTGGCAAGTAGCACGATAGATGGAGCTACTTATGCTCTGTGTATATATGAATAACAAATGGACAAAAAATATGTTTTTCGTTTTTGATAGTCTAATTTCTTTTAACACATTGTAACTTCCAAACCGTTAATATTTGAACAAGTCACACTTTTTTAATAAACTGTCTTAATCCTAATTTTTTTATCCAAACTATGAATACACACTAAATACTCGTATTTAATATCAGAATTTTCTTTATCTGTAATTGTTCGACTCAATTTTATACACAAAAATACCGTGTTCTAGTATTTTAGTTCGCTGCTAAGCAACCACCAGCAAAAAGTACGAAGAAGTTACTTTTCCGGCCCAGGTTAGTATGGGAAAGTTAACTTTCAACAACTTTGCAACATATTTTCTATACAGTGGCATATAAGTTTCATTTATCACACATAATCTCAGTTTTTCGTTTTATTAAAAGGTATTTTAACGAAAATTTTTTGATCATAAATCATCTATATCATTTAAATTTAATTGTGTGTCCATCGCAGCGACATGCACCAGCAACACCTAATAATAAAGCAACCTAAAAAGGAAAAACTAATGTCTCTCTAAAAATTGTTTGCTGCCGGTGCGGTGGTGTCCCGGATACCTGAACATCATATATCAATATTTTAACACATTTAGATATGAAGTGTTAGGTATTCATTAATAAAAATTCCTTAGTTCATATTAATTACTTAATATTGTTTGCGATTTCGGAAAAAATAGTACCTAATAGTAATGAAAGGACATGTATCGCTTTTACTATTAGATACACAATGTACTGTTTTCGAAACTGTAGTGAATGTTTGGTACCTGACAGAACGTGACTCTGAAATCGGTGTACCTACGCAGAACATTTAGCAACACCTCAATTGGCTTCTATGCTGACCGGTATCATTATCGGCTATCTAATGGCGGCGTTAAAATCTTCCGCGACTTCGGAATCAGTAAAACAATCCGTAACATCCACTTTGGCACGGTGGTCTGGGCAAACACTAGACACTGGAAGCATAAAACACGGCATAGGCGTATAATTTCAGCCGGAGAGCGCCCCATATCAAATTAAATCACCATTAAATTAGACAAATTACAGTGATTACTATCTCTAAACGCTGCTTTATTTTATTTCCGCTGATGATGGATGCCATTGTTTCGAATATAATGTTTACTGCCAGGCTCCTTCAGGGGTTTTATACGTCTGTAATAAAGTCGTTAAAATCTTTTACAGCCTCAAATGAAATGTTGGAAATACCTCGTATATCAAACGGGATGTTCGGGTGTCGGGAGATCTTGATTCCACCTCCTGGCGAATTTCGCTCACAAAGTGGAATCTCTTAGGTTTCGGGGTACATTTTTTTGCGATCTAGACAGCTGTGAGAGTAAGTTAGAATAATATCGGCAATTTGACAAACTATTTAATACTAAAATTTTATTAGGTATAAAAGTAGAAAATAAAATACAAATCTAAAAGTTCATATTGAAAGAGATACAAGTTATTAAAGTTACAATTTTTATTTCGATATTATACTATATTTATACAAGATGATTCTGTCACAATGTCATTAATTTTAACCACGTATTCGGAAGGCCTAACAGACAGAAAATTGAAAAAAAAAAATACTCGACCTTTTAAAACATAAGCTAGTTATCTCTTAACTCGGCGTCTTGCTTCGCAAGAGGAAATGCGCCATCCAGCGGACTACAAAGCGTTTGAACGATGAAGCGAAACAGCTGATTTTCTCAATCGTTTCAAAAGTGCAGCAAATTCCAACTTATTAACAAAGTGCCATGGACGAATGAGTTAATGTTTTTTTAGTCGCACTGTTATTTTAAATATATAGGCACCATACTACTCATAAACTAACAAACTTAATATTGCAAGGAAAATCCAAGGAAAATATAGTTGTTCCTTACAAGAAGAAACATCCGTAACTTGTGTGCAAATTCTTCACAAACTTCGGCAGATGTTATGCATTCCGAAAATGATGGCAACAATGCTACAAGGGTTGTTATTAGCGGAAAGGAAGTTAAATGTGATAAAACAAAAAACGAAATGTCTATTACTATAAATGTAAATGTTACTGTTAATAAGTAAATAAATTAAATTTGACTTATTATAGGTTTATTATTTTTTCATTATTCTACTAGTGAAATAAAGTTACTTTATTCCACTAGTGGATAAAGTATCACTTTACGTTTCATATGTGTGGATAAAAGTCCGATTTTAAGATGATTGTGGATAAAAGATTTATATTTACAAAAGTAAATCTCTAATCCTTTACGTTGTCAAACTAAAATATAAAAATAAATAATACACAAAGTATTAAGTGTTACTAACATTATAAATTATATTAACATTTTAACTCCATAAGAAGTGTATGACTTCATCTTAATTTTTTTAAATCAAGGGGCACTTTCCAACTATTTGGCAAACGTAAACAAATGCAGTTGACGGCTGAATGGTGTAGATTTTCCGGGGTACACATATTTGTGTACCAATGCCGTATCGTGTGGATGGTGCGTAGTGACACATTTTCATATGCAGACCGTATTTTCTCATGCCTATTAATGTGTACTATTTTCAGGAATGAAAGCGTATTTTCACTTACCAAACATTGGCCAAAGTCACATAAGTGGCACACCGTTTGGAGTATTCAACAAGTGGATGTTATTCGATGTGAGATGGCTTGCTCAGGGGATGGTATATGAAAATACATCACAGAAACCGAATTTCTCCGAATTATAAATACTTCAAGTAAGTTCCACTTTATATTGCCACTTTATAATTTAGATTTAGGATAATAATCTGCAAATATTTGACACATTTGTGTGTGCCGAATTCATTTCATATTTTGTCTTATACAAACAATTTTTTGGCATACGTTTTGTACTCTTTTACAGACTGAAAAATTATGCAGGGTAATTTTAAAATATTTAAAATATATGCAGTCGATAGTAATGCAAAGGTCCCTAGCGAGTTTCATTTGTAAATGTGTTTTTGGTGACATTTCTTATCCCTTGTTTCGATATGAAACTATGTTTTGGAAACATTAGTCTATAAATTTCAACGTGGTAGGTAATTTTTGTAATTAAATCATTGAATATTGGTCCTATAAAATAATTTCTTGTTTATCTTCTAAGAATTAATACTAAAACTCGAACGAAGGAACGAACGAATATGTGTCAACTGGTAAAAGACAGTCGGAAATCCATTATCAACGTAACCAAATAGGAAGAATTATTCAAAGTGGGTACGCCAGAGCATATCAAGGCTGTGATATATTCTAGTCAAATAGAATTAGTAACACGTCTGTAACCTTAAAATCGGTGATATATAGCTAATAAAATTTGTCAAGTTCAGTAATAAAATTCTTTCGAAATGCTTCCTAAATCGTATGTATACCCGTTTCACAATTTTGTGAGATAGATTTATCGACTGTTGCCCTGCTTCGGTAACGGAATACGTTTCGAGGAATTTATGGTGTCCATAATTTGTTCAACATTTTCAGATTCCACTACAAGGCCTGGTTCAACCATTGTCTTCCGCTGAACATCAGTTATTTTATTTTAAAAATTATAATACTCACCTTGAAGTACGTACAAGAATATTTTAGGTTCATTAACTTATGACTAGAAATTTAAACAAATATGGAACTGAACTAACTTACTTTTTGCAATCATTTAATTACCTTCAAGGGGGATTTAGAAAACTGGGAACACAGAAAAAAGGTATTAAATATAAATGCCTACAGCAATAGCTCTTTTGGCTACAATTTGTCAGGAAACATAACCACAAATCGTATAATACATCTTCAAGAAACTGTGTTCGAAGTGTTTCTATAAAAGATACGTATATTATTGTATACAGGGTGTCCGTTAAATGATGGGCCAAACTTTACCACTATATTCACCATGAAAATTAATGGGAAAAAATCATATACATTTTAATAGAAATATAATTTTTTAGTCTTTTCCTTCTCAAGATTAAGTATCCTAAATTCATTAATCAGCATAATATTCTAAAATCAAAATACTAATCTTCTCAGAACCTTACCCTGAGGTAAGACTACTCATATTAGATAAAAATTTGCTTGAATCTTAAATTATTATTTTTTTTCTCAAACAAAGACTTATAAACTATAAACTATAAATTATTGTCTATAAACAAAATCAACAAAATTTGAATTAAAATACAACTATAATGCTCATGTCAGCTGGCGCCCAGACAATAAAGAAGAAAAATAGGATACAAACAAGAAGAAGCGAAGCAGAATAAGTAAATACAGGTAAGAAAATTACCATCTCATAAGAATTTATAACAAAATATTACTCAATGCTTAGTTTTCGAGATACAGGGTGTTGAAGTTGAAAAAATTAAAGAAATTTTCAGGTATACCTCGGAGATAAAAATTTTTCTAATTTGATATAAGTTTTTACAGGATCCTACATCATTTGCTGGGATTTGCCGTCAATACAAAAAGCCAAACTATATTTATGCGTTCTAAAAAATAAATGTTACGCCATTGCGTAAAGCGGAAATAAATAACATTTTTCAAATTTTCAATGATTTTTTAGCACAAAAAGTATATGTACTTGTTGAATATCGCTGAGAGGCGCCCTTTTTTGAAAAAACTACGCTGAAAGTCGGCAAAGATGTGCATTTTTTTAGAAAAGGGTCTTGAAAATATAGTTTGCACGCCACTGGTTTATTATATTGGCGTGAAATCGCAGCAAATAATATAGATCCCCGTTAGAACACCTCATATTAAATTAGAAAAAAATCCCATAAGGTATCTCCGAAATATGCCTGAAAATCGTTTTTACTTTTTCAACTTCAACACCCTATATCTCGAAAACTAAACGTTTTGTCGTAAAATCTAGTGGTAAGGTTTGGCCCATTCTTTAACGGACACCCTGTATACAAATATAATTTATACACATTGTGGCATTTGCTGTCACATGGTATTTTTTGCTATTGACGGTAAGAGATACGAATTAGATTAAATGGGGGCAAAGGTACCAACATTATGCCTCTAAAAAATCAGGACCAACATGGTAATCCGTTTTTGTTTCATCTCAACCTTGTTTGAGGTGATACTGAAATAAGAAGAACACTTTCTCATTGCAACTTTTTGCCCTCTATCGAATGGCATAATCAATTTTTATATGTAATGTTTCGTCTCTTCAGAACCATCATCATCTTCATTTTTTTAAATACGACCCTGGAAATTTTGTTACATTTTTTGCAAACCTTCATGACCCCCAATACTGTAATGCTTCAGCCTGAACCAGATTCAGACGTTTTGCCTCGAAAAAGAAGAGATAGACATATAGTTCATAAGACAAAAAATTCTTATTTTTTGTCGTACTACCACCCCCTGTATTTACGGGAGGTCTTTCTGAAACACCTCATATATCAGTTTCATAAGTACCATTATCATATGCTTGTCAATTAGTATGAAAGCATACATTTCATGTTGTCCAAACTATTGACGGAACACAAGCACGCGACGGCATGAAGAGACAGTATTCCCCTGTCAAAAATAAATTACTACGAACTCGAATATAAAATGTTCGATTGTGGATTGGATTTGATGGCTATCGTATATTCTACATTTTACGATATTCGTACTAACGTAATAGATTACATGACTTGTCCCAAGATGTACACGCCCGATGCAAACAATACGTTGCTATGTGGGGTCGCCTCCCGCGATCAGATTCGACCTGCCACGTATATCATCTTTAACTCATCCCCGGAAAGTTTCTTTGGGGGGCCAAAAGGCCCAGAGGCACGTACAGCACAGGACCGGCTTCCACAAAATTATAATATAACCCAAAAGCCTGACATATGACACGTCATCACCTAGTGACGTCACTATTAATTGTATAGTTGACTAACTATAAACAACAGAATGGTTATTTGTTTATGTTAACAATTTTTTTTAATTATACATAAAAATTAAAATGTAACATTTCCGATCTCTCAATAACATTATGCATTATTTATTGAATTTCTTCTGAATTGGTGTTGCGAAACCAGGGAAATTTACACTTTTAATCATTGTTTTTCTGATATTCTGATATTCTACTATTTAGGCATCGAAATGTCACTGCAGAAAACAAGAAGTGATATATTTTCGACATAATCAATGTTATATTGAAAATTTGCAAGGCGTGTCTCTTAATGTTTATTAATTAATTTACTGTTGTGCTATGAAAAGTAATTTTGTATATTTATATTTATATTAATAAAATTAAGTCCAGTTCTGTTAAGGGGCAACGATGATATATTTGTTACTTTCGCGGACGGTGTTTTTCCTTTCAGAGTTTTCAAGTGAATTTAATTAATATTTTTAGTTGGTGTAAGTGAAATATAGCAGTTTATATGAATAATGAAACTCGTACTTTGTAAAAAGTAAGTGCAGCAAAGCCTCAGTTCTCGAATGAAAATTCTGTTTAAATAAGAAGCCTGTAATGAACCTGTTTTATTTTTTATTTTATTATGTCTGGATTTAAAGATATTTCTTTTTATTTCGGATTATTTTACCCCGGCGGCGAGAATTATTGATTTTTCTGCACATATATCAAATATCCGCTCGCGGGTCCGACCGACCGATACCCCACTCTGACAAGCCGTTGGTCACGTGGAGGTCCCACCACGACTGGTGTCAATCCGGTGGGGATTTGGGCAACAAAAGTCCTCGACATTCCCCGAAACCGACAGTTCGTATCCAGAACTCAACACCGAACAGACGTCCACCGCCAGCAAGAACTCTCCACCGAAGCCAGCCCAGAATAACCAGTGAACCTAGTAAGAATTATTTTCCTTATTATTATCCGTTCCAACCGGGTACAAGTCCGAAAAGATTTGTACACTTTAAGTGTGGAATTACTGTGGGCCCGAGAAGAATATTCTTGGTAACCCACACACAAATTCCACCGTCCGTCTCAACCCACACGACAGTGCAATCGTTGGATTCGGCGTGTTAAACCCAATCCTGACGAAGCCGTCGTGTTTACTACAGCGTTGCTTGGTGTCCCGCACCTTGATGTACGCTGGGTAATAGGGGATATGTGAACCAAGACCTAGAGGTTCGGCGTGCCCACCCAATCTCCGGGTCGTTCCATATAGTATCCGTACGCTTCTCCCTGGTCGGCGTGTATACCCATCAGACCGAGAAGCGTTGTATACAGAGAGTCCGACACCATCGGCCACCAGGACGTATAAAGCTTAAAGGCTAGTACGAATTGTAAGGCGAGATACTTCGGATCCCGTTTCACCATCCTTTCTTTCCGCCTTGCACCGCTTGGGCTTTCTTCGCTGGTTATTGCTATCGCTTACCGCTTACCGCATTCCGTTTACTAATTTTGCATTGCTTGCTAGGCCATTATACCGATATTTGACCGCCCGCCTGTTTAAAATAAATCCGAAATAATTCCGAATAAATTTTGGTTTATTTTCAGAATCAGCGGGGACCAGTAAAAACGTCTATAAATATTTTAATCAGACCGTTTAGAATCACCTTTTCCTTTGTATGTAAAAACCGTCTACGATTGTAGAGTAATAAATATTTTATTTCGATCCCGTTTGCAAATATTTATTTCTTTTCTAAAGGTGATAAGGAAAAGTGTAAAAAACCCAGAACCTTAACTTTTTAATTTTGTCTCTTTCACACTAATTTTGTATATAATTATTGTTAATAAACTTGTAAATAATTTCAGTCGTTTAGTAGTGAGTAGGAATAAAAATTGACATTATATGTATTTGTAATAAGTATTAATATTTTCCCTTTGTGAATAAATCTAGTAAAACTTAATAGGTTTATTTCTTTCACCGTCGAGGTAAAACGATAACATTCCGAATCAGCAAAAACGCTGATATCGTTTTGTAGAGTTCCCGTTAAATTTCATATTTAAAATAAAACTACACTGAGAAAACTACTCTCTGCCGAACTCTCTGCCGTTTTCTCCTAGAAGAAGTTCATTGACTCCTGGAATTAATTTTCTTCACTGTAGCTACCTGTGCACTTTACTCTAAACCGAGGGTAAGGGTTACGTGGAGTTTCCCCCACGTCAAATTTAGGGAAACTGGCGCCCGAGAATAAAACCGACTATATAAGTTATTAAATAACATTACCGTTTAGAGTCCAGTCCGAGGAATAGAAGACCGTTCCGAAAAATTAAATTACAGGGGGTGTACACACCATAGTTAAAAGTAATAAAATTTACACCAAACGATCCATAGAGACAGAACCGAGGAAAAGTGCGTCACAAGCCTTTTAGGCACTATGGAGTAACTGTAATTCATATCTAAATCCTCATTATACTAGATGTATCACTGAGCAAAACATAGTTTCCATCAATTTTATTTCATTAAATTTTTAACGAGTACCTCCATTTCAATCCTTTACCGCCTAACATATTTGTCACCACTGAAGTGACGTCACGCACGATGCATTGAGGCTTTATAATCTAGGCGGTAATGCTCTGACTGATCCGTATAAGTTTAGAAGTCCCGTTTGTGATGACGTGCAAAACAGAACCAATCACGTGATGAGTTAATGTTTATCGAACTCTGATTTTTAAGCAACGTAATACTATAATCAGGACAAGGATCTCGAGAGTAAGTACATGGATTTAAAAGTGGAACTATTTTGAGGTAAATCTTTTAATGCGGTTCCTAATTATGAAACTAAAACAATACGGGACATATTGTGTTGAAATAGCACGTAATCGATTGATTGATGGGATTTATTTTTAAATGGTTTAAGTGAGCGCATTGTTCTGTAACAAAAATTAGTTGCCGTTTGTACTGCAGGAAATCTAAAAGTCGAAAATGGAATTATTTCATTAACTGATAAGGTAAAAAGAAAAGGCAAGAGGCTGTTATTATCAAAAGTTATTCCGCGATACTCGGTTTTAGAATTAAAAATAATAAGTGATAAATAATTCTAAGGAAATGCGTTATTTAAGATCAGAAAATAACCGAACTTATTTTTTTTTTAAACTTTACTATTAATTTTATACATTATTGGTCCTTGTCACCTTTAAAGCAGTGGCGGCTCGTTAGACTGGGGAGGCTAAGCCTCCTCTGCAGTTTTTGATAGTATTGCAAAAGTTTTCTTTTAGTTTTTTATTTTACATCATATAATTAATGTTATTTAAGAAATTTTCATACAAATCTATTTTCATATGCAACTAATTAGGTACCTACTAAGGGAGATCTTGGGTACGTAAATATACGATTTTTAAATGTTCACTACTTTTCGTGCCCTATAATAAATTATACTGCTGACAATGTTTATTTTTCACTAATGATAATTTATCGGTTTGGGGCAGGGTCGGTTTTAACAATTTAAAAAATTTAACGACAGCCCTCGAAAGACATATTTCATCGCGTATTAAATCTGAAATGTTCGGTAAACAGAATATTGTAAACTCTTTATATTCTGTTCACAAAACGGAAATACAACATTATAATGAGAAAAAAAGAGATATTTTAAATAGACTAATCGATGTAGTAATATTTTTATCTTCTCAAGAAATTTCTTTTCGCAGACATGATGAAAAAGTTGCTTTTGCTAATCGAGGGAACTTTAAAGAGTTAATAAATTTATTATAAACACGATTCAAAATTGCAGAATTTCTTAGATAATGCCACTGTTTTTTCGGGAACCTCTAAAACCATTCAAAACGATTTAATTGAATTAGTTCAATTATTATCAAAAGTAAAATTTATGCCGAATTAAATAATTGCGAATTTTTCTCCTGGCAAGTTAAGTTACGGTTTTTAGTTACAAAGTGGTATATGTAAATAAAGACTGATGTGTTAAAAAGTATTAAAAATAAGAAATATTAAATCAATTTATAGAAAAAAAATTAGATTTAGATAAAAAATACAAAGATTTTTTATTAAAATTAAAATTGTATTCAATACCTTGGTTATTTAGTTTTGAAAACCCCATAAATTATACATCATTATCAAGAGAATTACCCTTTTCTTCTAATGAGGCAAAAATAGGGCGTCTATAATAAAAACAAAAGTTAACTACCGCTCGGCACTTTAGAGATACGTTAATGACAGCAAAAATAGATTTCTCAATCGATAATCACATATATTTGTTCTAAAATTTTAAAAAACAAGAGAAGTACCACTACAAAAAAAGAAATAGCATAACATCGGTTCCCTTCGAATGTGTATTATATTTGAAATTTTCTAAATTTAAAAACAAATTCATGATCGGCATAAAATTCTGCACATTGTTGCTATTTTAACCATTTCTGTATCTCTTTAAATAAGAAAGATATACAGAAAAGACTATTAAGAAGTTGTAACCCTGTATATCTGATTAAATTGTTAATATCAACAATTTATTCTAAACCTGTTTAAAATATTGTAAAATATACAGGGTGATTCAAAAATGGTGACCAAAAATGAAACCTCGTATTCTTTGGTGAAATTTAAGGGGAGTCTTTCCTATAAAGTTTTTATCTACACACGTCGACCTTCGAAAAAAAATGCAGTTTAAAATTACATAGTAGGCTGCGATAGCAATTTTGATATTCTGAGCAGTTAGAAGAATGCTTTTCATCAGATTCAAGCAACAACAAATTTCGAACAAATTACATATTCGTTACTAAAAAAGATGTCGCACTTGTGTCCTTGCAAATTGAGGTATTTTTGAGCATTTACTCAAATAAATTATTTTTTAAAGTTTGTATCTTGTAGTTGTAGTTGTAGTTGTAGTTTGTACCTTGTATCTTTTTAACGAAGCGTCCTAGATAAAGACTTTATAGAAAAGTCTCCCCTTAAAATTCACCAAAGAATACGGCGTCTTTATCACAATTTGTGAATCATCCTGCATATTGCCTCAAAATGATCTGCATTGACGAGGACAAATGAGCGTGAAACTGCTTTGACTCAAGCATTCTAACTGTCAAATATAAACCCCGCAAATCCTAATTTTTATTATATTTGCCGTTACTCACGCACTTAATGATTATTTTGAAGGTATGATGATATTTCTTCAAATCTGGTAAAGCTTGTATTACGATTAAGTTATATTTCACAGTAATCGCAACAAGATTGATTGCTATGATATTGACCACAACAATTTCAAGTATTTTCAGGAGGATTAAACTTTGCTTTGGTAGAATATCGAGGATATTTTAGATTTTAAATCTGAATTAAATAACTAGATTACGAAGGAATGCAACAAACAATGTTTGTTTGTACACATTCCTAATCTATGAATGAACATTTTTAATTTTTACTAAAGAAGTTATAAGATTATAGAAAAGCGGTTAATTCTGGAATATCTTAGGTGTTACTAACTTAATATGTTCGTCGATTGGCTTTATCTGTTTATATTTTCAATATATTTTGAGAAAAATATTTACTTTTAAGAATTTTTTGTATCTAAAAGCTTTGTTACAACAACTTTTTGCAAATAGATTCACTGTCGATTTAAATTTTTATTTCAACGTTGTGTTTTCGAGAAATCATCGTAAATACTGTACAGCGTATAGAACGTTTTTTAAGCTTTATTGAATCCGGCTATGCATATTTGTACTATTTAATATACCTGAATAGGAACATTGAACACTGAGAAAAATTCAACTCTATGTTTTAGTACGTAGATTGCACCCCCTAGCGGCCGAGCAACGAACTTGAAAATTTCCCGCGAATTCTCTTGGTCGATTTATCAATCAAAATTATTTTCCCGAAGCTCTAGGGCCCATACTTTCTCTAATATCGTACGTCACCGACCTTAGTGGGACACCCTACTATATTTTACAGCCAGTAATCCACTCTTACTCGGTGTCCTATTAAATTCAGGACACCCTGTATATTTTTCTTTATTATTAAATCGAACCTCAGCACTAAGTTTATTTACTAACTCTGGGTGTTAAAAGTGATTTTATTTTGTTCAGTAACAACAATATCATAAAGAACTGGCCCCCTTCGGATCTAGAATAAATGTCGGATCCTCCGACAAAGACGGAAAGGTTTCCGAACGAACCAAGATCTTTGTTCTCACATGGCCATATTTAAATAAACAACTAATTATATCCTTGTTTGTAAAAATACAAGCATACAGATATCCAGCACGCCCACAAACCCCCCGATAGCGCATTATAATACTAGGAAGCAATTATAAATTTTGTTTCATAATATTATGCGACATAATGAAAGCGATATGATGATGTATAGGCCAATTTGTAAATTGCCCGACCCGTTAGGTGACACTTTTGAGGTGATTTAGACGTCACTCTAGTAATCATATTCGTGATATTAACATCTAACAGGTATAAATAAGTACATGGACTGGTCTCTATGGAGATTTCGTCTGGTGGCAGGACGAATCAGATTCGATCCTCAACGCTGGGAAAGAAGAAACACACAAGTTCATTGTCTAGTGAGATACATTTATTTTTATACAGGGTGTTTGTGACTTCGTCCGAAAATGGTGTCTGATGTACCTCTCTGAATATGTAAATTTTACATAAATATACTGCAGTTTCGGTATTTAAAAAATCAAGTACTCTTACTTTGTGGATATGCTTCGTATATCATTTAAATCTCATGTCTTTAGATATCTAATAACCAACTTCGGGGAAATATAAAGGAAAGTATATTTATTTAATGTATTTATCATTATTCCTTGGTATTTTACCAGTCAGTACCATTTCGTGACGTAATCCGTCATGCTGTCATCCTGTGAAATAAGGTTACTAAGTACCGCAAATTTATTTCTAGAGGAAGCAAATAAATTAAAAAGGATCAGATGAATAGAAATACAATGTCTTACATACAAATATTTTTGTCACATGTCCGTTATGTCAAAATGAGTTAAATACTCAGATTTGTGTTGAGTAAAATGTAATTTTAAAATCTGATTTACCTCAACATTGCAAGGAGCCACTTTTTGAGAACTGCTGATTTTCATAGATGTTCGATTTGCTTGCACACAAGCTTCAGCCTGACGTATCCAATTCGCTCGCACACAATGCGACACATTTCACATATCCCCACAAAAAGAAGTCCAAAGGGGTGAGGTCCGGGGTCCGGGGGGAGTCATCTAACTAGGCTGTCGCGGCCTATCCAGCGATCGGGAAAAGTAACGTTTAGAAAGTCGCGCATTCTCCGAAAAAAGTGAACCACATATTTTGCCGAACATTTAATGGCATGTTTTCCAATAACTCCGGTAAGCGCGATTTTGCAAAAATCTATACCTATATAAAGCACCGTCTAAGCGTTCAGGCAATTCAAAAGGTCCTATGAAACTGTCATTAACGATACCGGCCCACATGTTTAATGAAAACTGTTGCTGAAAGGCACCGCGATGTATTTATTTCGTGTGGATTTTCTATAATCCAGCTGTGAGTGTTGTGGACGTTACGTACACCATTTCGACTGAAACATGCAACAAATATTTGCGCTGTAAATTGAGAATTTCTTGCATGTTCCTGAAGCAACCATTCGCAAAAACGCCATTTTCAAAAGCAAACTAGAAAATATGGCTATTAAATGTAATCTCGAAAAACAGCACAGCAATCACTACAACAATGTATTACAAACTGACTTTCGAATACAGTCCGGCTTCATAAGAAACCTACAAACTCGTAAAAAGTGTTACAGAATTTTTTATATGTACTCGCCGCGATAAAATACGTGTATTTCAGCAGTTCCAAAACATTTTTAATTAGCTTTTTTTCTCTATGACCCTAAACTTCCGATACAAGTTTGTGACATCAGTTAACTCAGTTTTTGCTCCTTTTTCACCCCTTCTAATTTTTGACATAAGTTCATTAACACCCTGTATAAGCATTTATATCATTTAACTTTTATTTGGCAAATAAGGTATTTTCATAATTTAACATAACCAATCTGATATTACGTTTATATTGTAATATATTCAATATTACTTTTTTAAATTGCAATATTTCTATATAAAAAATTTACCTGACCTTTCCAACAACATCCTGAATATTATTTATGAAATAATAATTATTCTACTTTTTACAAGGTTAAATATTAATTTTAAACCAGTGTTGTCTTCATTTTATAAAATTCAGTGGTACTAAAAGTTTCAACAATTTTATAAAAATATTCAAAATTTAAAGGATTTAAATACATACTTTTTCTTTTCAAAGTTGATCTGAAAACATAAATGAACGGAAGAATATACTTGAAGGCCTTGTATTTTGGAAATTTAAAGAAGTTTACCTCAAAATTGTTTTATTATACCTTAAACATAGTTTATATGTTGACTTTATCAGTTGACTCAAATATTATTCCTACTCATTTCTATCAGGGTTATCCATGACAATAAATAATATTCAGTTAAGATCTGTAAGCAGTGTAAATCGTTACATTCCCTGCAATTTCGTTTCGCTTGTAAGAAATTTTGAATAAAGCTCCTTGATAAAATTTAAATATTTAAATCTTTCAGTGAGTGCATAAATAAAACCAGTTACATAACTAGAATTTCCTACTTTATTTGAAAATCTTCATAAATTCTTACATATTCCTTACAAAAATGTAGGGTATTTCGTTGGCGATGCAAACGAGATAAAGCAAACTCCTATACGTAGTTTCCTTTTTATACGATATCGATTTTCAGTAAGAGGACCTGGTTTATTTATACCAAAGTTCAAGGCGATGCTCCTTTCAGGCGAAAGGTTAGCAATCTGGGACGGAGAATTGTTCACTGTATTACATGGTCAAATAAGACGCAAATAATTGAGACTTATTCTTATTAGTACTTTCATAAAAGGTAATACTTAATTGCAGATGCTACTCCTTCCGTTTGTAAATAAAAAAGTTTAATTATTAGTTTTAATTAAATTATAAATTAAATATGAGTCATCTAATTGTTTAGAACTAGGAAGAGGAGTTTATCAAGGTTCAATTTACTATACACACACATCTAGTATTTTTAAAACCCTTAAAGTATTTATTGTTTGCTACTGATCGAAGATCTTTGTCAGTTAAGCTAAATATATTTTTTGAATAAATTCAACAAGGCTTCATTTCAGCTCTTCACAAAATATTTAAGGCTTTCACACATTGCGATTCTTTCTCGGACTAGATGTTGATTTCGGTTCTTGCTGTTGGTTCTAATAGACAGAGTAGCTCTTCAAACAATGGTGGTCCTCTGAAACGTTCTGTATTGGACTCTGCTCCAAAGTTATCGTTGTTCTTCATTGTCAGCATCTTCAGTGGTGCCTCTGCAAAATCTTCGCCGAGACTGAGTATCAGTCAGTCAGATCCCACTATGGTTAACATTGGCCTTATGACCTGTATAATCTATGACGGAATGTTTGCGCTGTGGCTCCATTTCTTTCCACATAGCTGCCTATACCTTCTACGGGCTATTCTGACCCAATGTGATATTCTTTCAATGTGAGACTTCCTCATTAACTTTCGGTCAAAAGCTGCTCAATATTTCGTATCTTTAGAAGATGGGATGTTCTCACCATTGAGCTGTGGCTTCACCAAGCTTTGCAAAGCTCTTTTCTTAGTATAAGCGGCTAAGGTGGTCTAAGAATTAATGGAAAGTTGTTCTTTCCTATAGTGGTCTGCTGCAATATTTAGAGCTACCGGTGCATACTTTGGAAGTGGTCGTGGAAAGTTTCCCTTAACAATTTGGCAATTGCCAAATCATCTGTATCCCATGCCAATAAATAGTTTGGTTAAAAGTGACAAGAACAAGAGTGAAAGCCTGCGAATGATAAGGCATCTGTGCATTTATGACAGCTTCCTCTAGAGTGGATATAATAATCATATTCCTAAGATGCCTTTAATCCTTTTTGAAATGATTCTAAAGTCCTTATTGAAGATATAGTTGTAACATTATTTGTAGTTTACATATTTATAATTCATATATCCACTATCTGAAGACGTCTTCTAAAAAGAAGAATCAGTATAAAAAGATTGTCCGTAAGCTTCGCTTCTTGGTAACAGTTATGCAAAAAGCGCTGTTTCAAGGTAAAAACATAAAAAACAAAATCCGTAATTAATTTCATATTTCTCAATGATTTTGACTTTCTTTACTCAAAATTTTGTCTTGAAACAAGGTCAAATTATTACGTAATGAAAAATATGAAAATTACGTTGTTAATATTTCAACCAGAGCTCTTCACTATCTCTGGCGGATTTGAGCTCCATATATTATAATTGAAACGAGTCTTTGGCTGCTATTGACATGCGAAGATTAATTTTAAGCTAGATAAGATATAGTTATTATTTTATTAGGTGTACTATAATGAGGTCGGTTTATTTGGAAACAACGACTGTTCATTTTTTAATGATATTTACAAGCTGTTATACAGAACGAAATATGATAAAATTTAGCCAAAAGTATAAGTTATTTTAAGAAAAGTACCTTAATTCTGAAGAGGCTTTCTCGTTCGCTTAAAATTATCCAGCAAAGATATTTTTAAAAGGTAAAATATGTCTGTCTTTGAAAAATCATATAACAATTTTTGGCTGCTGGTATAATGTTCAAGGACTGAAAATTGTTTTTTATAAACATGTCTACGAAACAGTTTCTTATAAGACAAACAGTGATTATTTAAAAGTAAGGTTTCTTTTCAATATTACTTCACCAAATTGAAAGTAAAAGTAAACTGAATTATTTTACCGTATTCAACGTGGATGGATTGAAGTTCTTACAATTGTGTCAACTTTCTTTTAAAAACCAATTTCATATTCATGTCTTGAAGAATGCTTTACTTCTTCTTCTTCTTCTTCTTCCTAATGGCGAATGTCATTTCACCTTCACGCACGAGCCGCTACTGGCGTTCAGTATTAGAGTACATCTACCTAACGTATGGAGTTTAATATATTTATCTGATTACAGTAATGTGGTATTAAGATGCAAGTTATCATAAGCTATAATCCCTGTGCAAATATTTTTAACGAGGTAATCTCTCAATAACAACAATTAAAGAGAAAGTATGTGTATTGATAATAACTATAACAACGGCAAAATCCAGCAGAGGAAAATTCCAGGAAGGAGACATGAATTTTCTGCGCAAATTATGTAATAATCATAACTTTTGCTTTAACTTTAGTGACGACAAGGTGAAAGTAATAATGTTAACATCATTTTTTAAAGGAAAATGTATACATTGCCCCCTTCTACACGACAGCATTGTGTATGAAAATTATAAGTTTTATATAAAACTATAAATATAAAACATGATTAAGATGATACAGCAAGTATGTCAGAATTCAATAGGTAAAACTTGATTGGTAAAACCTTTGATACGTAACTTATTTTGAAACTCACAACAGTAATGGAAAATCCATTTGAAATAATTCGAGTACATGCCTTGTAGACCAGTGCGGATCTGTTTTGAGGCGGATGTGAGGAGGGGCAAGCAAATTTTTTTCTGGATTACCTTCAGTACAACTCACATAAAAGTGTAGATCCCTAGATCTGGGCGAGGTCCGGAACATTTTCAAAATTGCAAAAATGTTTAAAAAATTTTAAAAAATACCTATTTTATCTGAATTTTTTACATTTTGGAAGAATATTGAAGAGGAAAAAAAGTTTTAGAATTGAATGTTGCACAATATACTGTAAGTTAAAAAAGTTTAAATTTATTACCGTTGTTGCAAAATAGCAATAATTGATGAAAAAAAGGCAAAATAATCAAGTTTTTTGGATATTTTTTTAAAATAGTTTAATTGCTCCGAGGGCATTCTAATTTTGATAAAAAAAAATTTAGCGTATAATAAAAGAACACACCAATTTTCATTAAAAAAAGTTCGATGGTTTTCGCAAAATAATTTTTTTAAAAGAATTTAAAAAAAATTTTCGAATTTTCAAAATGTTGCGCAGAAAATACCGCTCAACCTTTCAAATAGTTTTTGAAAAATTGAAATCGGTTGATTAGGTCGGCCACAGTAAATTTTTAAAGTTAACACTCTTTTTTTTATTTTTAAACAATTAGATTACATTCATCAATTTGCAATTTAGTTTTTTCAAAAATTATAATTTTAACGTATTATTTTTTCTTAATTTTATCTGTATTTAACAAAAAACGTGTTAAAAGTAAGATTTTATTTTGTGAGTGAAGATGATTAAAAAACGAGCGTAGCGAGTTTTTTAACTTCTCGAACAAAATAAAATCACTTTTAACACGTATATCATACACTATTTTTTCTACAAAACTGTTAAAAGTGGGCTTTTTAATTGTCATTTTTGATGTTAAAAAGCCCACTTTTAACAGTTTTGTAGAAAATAGCTATTTATGATATACGTGTTAAAAGTTAAATTATTTTTTTTTATTTGGAAATAATTTTTTCTACAAAAAGTAAGTTACTTTTAACACTAGTGTTAAAAGTAACTTATTTTTAATACGCGTGTCAAAAAATTACATTTTTCACATCAAAAATGACAATTAAAAAACCCACTTTTAACAGTTTTGTAGAAAAATAGTTTATTTAGACAAAAATTATTTAAATAATTGTAATACTTAATTATAACTAAATATATTCATATTCAGTGTTGAAACAAATTTTTTCATTTAAACAATCCATTACATAATTTCGGTGTTTAAAATGATCTATAATTAGTGTCACCAAAATGCTGCTTTAGCATCGCAATTATATGCAGATTTAATCAGTCAAAAAGACACCTGCAGGAAAATTGAGGTGAACATCCTGGTAGGTCTAAGCCACCCAAAATGCTACAGATTGACGAATTTTCCATCAGAAATTTTCTTTAAATGTTAGGATGATATTGTTAATGGTATGCTTATTAGTCAATTTATAGAACCAGCCTGATTGATTAGTTTAGACTATACCTATACATTTTTTGCAAAATAATTTGCCTGAACTACTTCTAATGTGTCTTAAAATTTAAGATAACATACAGGGTGTTAGAAGTTTGACTGCCTTAACTTTAACAGACGATAGAATACATTAAAATAAACAAAAAAAAAACTTATATAACATGGGTCCTAACCTCACCCATTTCCAAAAAAAAAATGATCAAAATCTCCAACTTGATGTACAAAAGTTCGTTAGTATCTGGATTCGACCGTGTTGGAGTGATTTTTGCTTACCACTATTTCCTTTTCTTGAGGTGTTTTCCAGCGAATGCGCGAAAATTGGTTGAAAGGTGTCGTGTATGCATCGAAAGTGGTGGTGGACATTTTGAGCATATGCTGTAGTTTGTTTTGTACTTGTGCGTTTAAAAATTACTGAATTTTGCTTTTTGGTAAGTACCTAAATTATTTTTAATACGTATGATTATTTGGACGTGAATCTTTGGGTACTTGAACTACATATTTTTCAAATACATAATTTGATTAAAAGTTAAGTTCCTGTTTTAAGAAATTCGTAAGTACTAAAATTCGAACTAAAATTTAAGCACAACAGTATCTTCGTACTACAAAATCGATACATTTTATTTTATTTATTTAAAAACTGGAAAACAATTGTCTAGAAATTTACTAAATGTTTCACAATAATAGTTTACATTTTTTCCATAGTACAAGTCTGCCGCGTGCACACGTGGTGTGCATGAGCAGGTTAAGCGCTGTTGTAACGTTGTGATGAAACTCCCCAATATTAATACTCGCTGTATTTTGAAAACTGTTAATCTTACGCCCCTGTAATATACAATTTTTTTCTTCATTTATGATTGCTTTATCTCATGCTGAAGTAATGGTAGTCAAACTTCTTACACCCTGTATATGGTCTTTAAGTTAATGTTAATTAATTTTCCAACAGATGGATAGACCACGATAGGGACCATGGCCTCCAAAACAGCCAGATTGTAATCTAGGAGAATTTTTCACGTAAGGTTACATGAAAAGTTTAATACAAAAAAAATAATGTGAACACAGGAAAAGCCACGGAAATAGTCGCTTCTAACGGCATATAAAAAGTCGTCAGTACGTTGAGCTACTGCTTTCAGAAAAAGTGGAAGTTTGAAAGTACAGTGTCAAAAGTGTTGTCAATCACATCCCTTGTTATTAAAAATTGAAGAGGAAGATAGTACAAATATAATGTGAAGTTTTTCGTCTTTCGAAACGTCAAGAAGTTTAAACAGATACCTAACGTGGAAATTATTCACCTAAATATTGATATCCATCATTAAAAAATAAGCTAATTCCTTTAACGATCATGACATCTTGCAAATAAAGGACGCTATTTAATATTTTATATCATGCTTTATACAATGTGGGCCATATACAGGGTGATTCAGAAATTATCTATGAAGAAATTTTTGAAGGTACAAGGGACAAATACAAAAATTAATAAAATAATTTGACACCTGACGTTCAAAGTTTTGTCCACTGACATGTAAACACATTTAGACCCGTCTTGCCCAGTTTCTATGAACTAACACAAATGTTGTCTTGCCCCATAAATTAAAACTATATCCATCAACTCCGATTAAGCCATTTTTGACACTTAAAAAACTAATGTAAACACTATCGCAAAAACATTAATACTACTATTAGAGAGAGCGCATTGCGCACAGCGCACAGCGCGAATGTAGAGACTCTAAGCTCAGCCATGTAAGGGTTGAACTACTACTACTATTTACGATATGACCCCATTTTTCATGACCCATCTATTCCCAAATTTATCACCCTGCATGACAGCTACATATCTCAAACGCCAAAATAAATGCCTAAGTTTTAAGGTTGGTTGGTTTTCGAAAAATGAAAAGATAATAATAATTGTAAAGAAGCGTTTCAATTTTTCTGGATCTTGATCCACGTAAATATTTCTTCGATATTCAAAAAATGCAGAAAATTTCCGTTTCTCCATAAGTATTAAGAGATTTATTTTAACGATCTCTGAAGAGTGAGAAACCTCGCACGACATCCCAAATTCCGTCCCAATCCAAACAAAGCGCAGTACCACGAAACGAGCGGGGCATCTCCAGCCCGTGGGTATTTGACGTTGTCTATGGAGTAATTAAAATTAATTAACATGTTTTCAGTCTAGCCCGAAGAACCGCTTGATATGTATTTGTATTTACTCTTGTAATTAGCGCCTAGAGTCCTGTCTTTTAGGACCAGAATTTTATGGGCTCCTCTCGGACACATTGTAACAATGGAATAAATTTTTCATTGCCGCAAACTAACAAATTTATTCTAATGTCGGTGCCTCTAGGTTTTAACCAAATGGTCCTATTAGCAGATGAAGAAAATTTTAAAATTATGAAAATGTTGAAGTCCATGTCATACAGTTCACTCATCCTATATATACGGGATGATTGGGCAAATACAGTACAAGAGAATATTCGAGATAAAACATTTAAAAAGTTTCTAATGAATGTGCATTTACTCGTAATGTGATTCCACAATTCTGCTCGAGACGCAACTGGCGAGAAATACACAAATTCTTTTAACGTTCCCCAAAGAAAGAAGTCGTATTTGTTGAGGTCTGGTGATCGTGTAGGCTGAACTTGTGGGCAATTATTTCCTCTTTCAATCCATTTATTTGGATACTGGTAGCTTAAAAAGTCTCTAACAATACTACTAAAATGAGGGGGTGCTCCATCTTGCATAAACCAATGTTCCAGTCTAAGTTGTAGTGGCACCTCGTCAAGTAAATACTGGATTTTGAAGGCATCCTAAATAAGTTTCACCATTTACTTTAGGACCAATTAAATACCGATCAATAACACCGATACAAACATTTGTTTTAAATACGCGCTGGAAATGTCATAGAGTTACCGAATGAGGGTTTACATCGCAATACTCGTGATAGTTATGTAAATTTGTAATACCTCTGCGGGTAAAGATAATTTTCTGTTGAAAATTTATGCCTTGATGTAAAATAAACTAACGGTGATTCACTCGTTTGCCAAATCATTCGGTAGCAATTCTTGCACTTTTGGGATATGAATGGGTGTAGTAGAATACGTCGGATCACTCGGTGCACAGAAGTTTGTGATATACCAGTTTGTCGAGATAAAAGTCTAGTATTAATATGTGGGTCATCTTCAATTGTATTCAAAATGCGTTCTTCGTCTTGTGCCGTGACTGCAATAGCACGTTCCCGAGTGTAAGTGAAAGACTTGCCTTTTTCTCGAGCACGTCTTTCAACATTGGAAAATTTTTCTCTATGGACTATTACACGATTTGGAAATCTTCTCCGATATTCTTCAACACTTCTTCTCTAGTTTCATTCACAGAAACCGAACACTCATGTCAACTTGTTCGCTAAATGAAAGTTCCCAGACGTTTTCAAAACACTCAACTTAAACATTTTGACATTATTCGAAATCTTGCAAAGTCGCATTGGTTGTTTGGATTTTGTTTTTTCCAAAGTGTTTATAAACAATTATACATAAAAGTTGCAATTTTGCTGATTTTGAATTATTATTTCTAAATTTTTATTGCCCAAATTTCTGAAATGACACTGCTAGCATATTTCATGGAATATTTCAACTATTTTCATAGACGAAAACGTGGATATATCAAAATACCCTAAGCTTAGAGCATTTTTGAAATGCAAGAATGACAGCTATACACATAAAGAGCCAAACGTTTTTACTAGAGAACAAGTCAATGATTTTCTCGTTCAGGCACCCGATAATACATATAGGTATGCTAATGAAGGTAGTGACTATCTTAGGCATTGCAGGAGCATCCCGTTGTGATGAGTTATGTAAACTTACTTTGGACGTCAATTTCAAAAATTTCGATGACATTATTTTAGTTACATATCCAGGTTCTAAAAATAGTATGTTACGTACGTTTACAATTACTTCTCGTATGGATTCTGTTTCTAGATTGGAAATTAAAACTGAAATTTCACGCTTTTTATGTGCTATCAAGCAGGTAGATGTTACAACCGACCAATCGGCAAGAATACCTTCTATGATTCCTAATAAGATTGCACACTTTTTGAAACTAGAACATCCTGAAACATATACAGGCGATTCATTCCGAAGAACATCGGCAACATTACTGGCTAATACAGGAGTTGATGTATTAGCAATCAAGAGACGTAGTGGGTGGAAATCAGCCACAATTGTAGAAAGTTATGTTGCTGACAGTTTAAGTAACAAAAATGAAATAACCAACAGGATTCCTTACAATTACACTTCAACTCCAGGCTCTAGTAGTACGTCGCATCATGCTGTTTTAATGGAACAGTCAGACAATATTGACTCCCCGGTGACTGAAATGGAGCGCTCAAATCATTTTGAGAAAAATGTGACAATTAGTAAACGCGAGGGGAATAATTATCCAGATTTTATAAATGTTACAAAATGTAATAACTGTACAATTACTATAAATATTCATTCATAATAACTAATAAAATGTAATGTTCAACAAATATTTCTATTTATTTGTTCATAAAATATGCATTTATAATTCGAAATCGCTTTTTTCCCTAGGGAGGTAAGTTACCTCACCTCCCGTTGTCCATAGCAACTTTCACTTCTACGGTAAAATCCACTTACCTCCTTAAAAACAATGTATTAATAGTCTATTTATTATAATGGGAGCAGATAAATGACCTTTTCCCTATCGTCAGGTTTGACGTTTAAATTCACAGCCAACTTTTGAATTTTCGTTCTTCGTGTTTTTGTTGAAAACGACAATGTTTTTTGGAAACTAACAAGAGTAAAAAAAGTTTTAGAATTAAATTCCCCTTAAAATAAAGAAATTTTAAACCCCACTTTCAAGGACTACAACTTAGATAAAGGTAAGTTGTGTTAAATCACCATATTTTGGGTTTCCCTACATACCCCTACTATGTGTCGGTTCTTATGCGATACACCCTGTATATTTTGACATACATGAATTTGCGATAAAATTCAGTTTACAGTCATAGTTTTTTATTTGGCTGCAATGTTGCCAATCATCTATGGAATTCTCTAGACTTGCGGATTCAAAGTTAGAACCAAAGTATTTGGCAGTATGAAAGACAGTATGAAATATTTCGCTTTCTTTCTTAATTAATAAAAAAAGCAATGTTATCCATAATAAATAAATAAAGTTTTCATAATCAGTAGCCGTCTTCAAAATTCAATTTAATTTTCTAAAAACTTCAGTTCAATTAATAATTACCTCATTAAAAAAAAATGTTCACGTGAAAATAATTAGAAAATGCTGTTTTTAATCAAATTTTTGAGAATGTTACAGCTATTACGCTTTGGCCACCCTGTATGAATTACTGGAAAATTACTTGTTCTTACAGCAGCAATAAATAAATTTAGTTTTGGAACTGTCAGGGGTGAAAGTCGGATAATATTATTAATTTATAATCTCCTCTAATACTCAGTAGATGAGAATTTAATTCTCATCTACGTATCTGTTTACATAAAAAGTTATCCGCGCATGGATCGAGATAATCTAAACTGATTAGCATGAGGCGCCCTATTTTTTTATATCCTTTATTTAATCCTACAAATAAAATTCGTGGCATAGTAATAAATGAAATATAAGGCATAGTACAGATATCTTACCTGTTTGTAACTGCTGTCTTTAAAATTAGAAAAATTTATATTTAAAGTCCCCTTGAAGCCCGGTAACTAGATATTTTTGATTAAAGAAAAATAAATTTGATTTTGTTTATTATCAGTTGTACACTTGTTGCTTTGACAATGAAAAAAAAACACAACATAAAAAGTGTAAAATAATGATCATCATCTGTGTTTTTATTGCACGATTCAACATTTTATAACGGGCGTTCCAAAATTCACGTAAGTAATTTTAATAGAAAATTTAATTCATAAAGTATACAGGGTGTCCCATTAAGGTCGGTGAGGTACGATATTAGAGAAAGTATAGGCTCTAGAGCTTCGGGAGTTTCGGGAAAAAAAATTTGATTAATAAATCGACCAAGAGAAATCGCTGGAAATAGTTTTCAAGTTCGTAGCTCGACCGCTAGTAGACGCAAATCTCATTTACGTCAATATGAAAATATATAGATGGCGTTACTTCAAAAGAACGCCGTTTTATGGATTTTTCTTAAAAACTTTAAACCCAATGCTATAGTGTTCTTTACATAAATGAATTCAGTACAAAAAATTGATGGTTATTGTGTAAGTTTAAAACTAACGAAAGTGTTGTTTATTTATTGGCGCTATTTATCCAAGTTTAGGTTGTTTCAGTCTCCCTGAAACTTTCAGTTAATCTCTTCACAGTTTATGAAGTTTTAATAACCCCGAACTTTTGTCTTTTTTTTTCCTTGGCAGCGCAAATGGGAATACTTAAAATTATCTTATGAGTAAATAATTTTCCACTTACCTTTCGTAAAGCTTTTGGTAATACATTTTCTGATATATATTCACAATTTTCGCTCCTTGTTCTACTTTTAAATAGTATTACTGTATTCCATGTCTATATTCTATAAATATCATTTTTTACCTTTGTACACGACGCCGAATATTTAATCTCCATTGAGTACCAGATAATAGATATTCAAGTACTTGGAAATACAACTAAAATGTAATAGAAATACTGATATAAACTGGAATTATTTTCTAAGTAAGGTGTGGTGGAAATGAAAGTACGGGTTTTTATTATGTATTTTATTGTAAATGCATATATGAGTTGGAATGTATTGTATAAATAAAAGACAATAATGCCTACAGATCTTATAACAAACACGAGGCTTACATTTAACATCGGATAAACCTTTTTCACAATCTTATCAAAATTTTTATAATGTTCACTGCCTCATTCATTATTTGGTATTTGCAATTGAATTGTTAGAAACCATTAAAACATGGATAAAGCGGACACCTTCTAAGGAAATCTTATAAATATCAATTTTAATTTTTTTAGGTGCCCTTCTAGGAATATTCACAAAAATAAATAATAATTTACAGAAGTTAGAATGTGTTCGACAAACCCCATAGGGGTCAAAAATAAAAAAACTGTACATTCACATTCGTAACTTAAAAGTACTATAATTCACAAATTATACAAAAAATTAAATTATAGAAAAATAAATTAAAATATAGTATAAAAGTATAATAACATTTGTACAAATACATACATGCTGACTTTTCATACACAAAAAATACTGACATTATTAACATTCTTAGGTACAGTCAGAACAGATTTTTTGTATCGTTAATTTCGGCCTATTTTGTTACAAAAATATCCTTCAACCAATAGTAATACTATACATATACGCTCTGCGGCATAACTATTCAATAAATCAAAATCAGCCTTAATAATTTCAAACAGGAAGCAATAAACTTTTCAGATTTTTGGTATCTCATAAGTATTAAATTTTAGAAATCAGTAACAGACGTAAAACCATAATAATTGGTAATATTTAACTCAAAGTTCAAGACAGTAATCCAAAATTAGCAGCATTGATTGACAGCGATAAGGAAAAATGCCTGAGATACCAAAAAATATGAGTAAAGTTCGTAGATGTACTGTTTATTACATTGATCAACTATGCTTTTAGCTTCTGTTATACAAGCTCGATGTCAGTATACACAAATTAGAACGTTTACAAAAACTTTGAAGTTAGTAGAAATATTAACATATAAATATTCTAAAGAATATCTGTATTCTGACTAGGATATTCTACAAATACTTTCGAACTCAATTACTTCATATAAATCCATTAAAATAATATGTACAAAAACTTACCTTACTACAACGCACACATCCAAGTTATTATAAACATTCAGTGAATATTCTGACATAGTACGTTTTGGCTTAGAGTATTATTGAAAATTCCGTAAAACGTCCCGATGGGATGACTCAGAGCGACAAGTCTTCGTCTTCCCATCGGGCGTTAAAAAATTTACGCCACAGTCCACGAGACTGTGACTGGTGGGCTCCTAAACTGTATCCAGTTAATCTATTGTGACTGTACAGGTGGAGTGACCTAAACTAGGTTTCGTACGTCTCGTTCGACCTAGGCCAGGTTAGGTTGCAGATTTCATGCAGTTCGGGCATATTCCTAAGCTTCGTCTGACAGAAGTAGTTCTTGGCCTCTGGACACCCGCAGGGATCGTCGTTGGCGTTGAGGGCGGGGATCACTAAAAAATCCGCCGCCGATACGCACTTCTTGTGCTGGTGCCGCGACTTGTGCTGGGTGCAATTCTTCGTCGAAAACCTCCCGTTCTTGTTGAACTTCATCATCATCACGTCCCTGTCCTTGTTCCTGTCCTTGCTGAAGGAAGCCAGGAGGTGGACGTGGCTGTTCCGGTGGTTCGTCGATACCATGTCTTTGAATTCGCAGAGGCCCAGAGAGTTGAATTTGTATTTCTGCAAAGAAAAATGGCACATATCAATATTGCTATTATATTTAAAATACAGGGTCTTCTACAACCCCTATTAGGCTATCGACTATGCACTTTAGATAGGAACTACAACGTAACAGAAATTTTATTGTTTGATATGTTCAATTGACCCTAAAAAATGATAAAACCGCGGAGTGCTACCTTTTAAAGGGGGTGCGTTTTTGAGAACGAAGTAAAAAGGCGGTACTTTCAGTTTTTTGAGTTTTACTCGAAAACTATGCATTTTTTCATTATAGTTGTCAGCAGTAAAGTTGTAGCAAATTGAATTTCTCATCGAAAAGAGACAAAAAATATTTTTTTTAACAAAAATATGCCCAAAACCGAGTAAAAAACCGAAAATATGCGTTTTTTTTTTGTTTTTGGCCCACAACTTTTTTATGAGAGGAGTTAGGTATAGGCATTGCTTCACAGAAAAAAAGTTAATGTTTTTTCCTTTAAAATAAGCGTTTCTAAAAGTACCTACGACTAATAGAAACCGAGATACATTGGATCAAAGTTGGCTACTTTTTGGATTTTTGGCCAATTTTGTTGCCCTTTTTTGACGATTTTCGTCTCATAGCTTTTTTCTGAGTTAATTCAGGCATATGTAATGCCTTAATCAAATGAAAGCTGGTTTCAAGACCTTTAAAATGGTGCCTGGTAGAAGTTTGTACAATTAAAATCAACCGAGATATGTCAATTTAACCAACGATACTTTTTCTTATTTTTATAAAATTTTTCTTACTTTCGGTATTATTTTGTCTAATAAAGTTATTTTTGTGAATGTGAAAGTTAAAATAAGTTTCTAGGTGATTGGATATTTATTTATTTAAACAACAGCTAATCATATATTTTCATTTAGTATATTTTCAATATTAATAACAATTTCGTCGTCATCATTTTCATCAATGTCCTCTTCAGAAAAATTAGGCTCATAAGCATTCTCACAATTTATTCCCATACATTCTTTGCGGGACACTGAACATTTTATTACCAACTTTCGGCAGCCACAGTTTCCTTGGCATCCTTTAATACATTTGCAGGCTATTTTTTCAAGTAAATTTAAAGGTAAATTTTTTAATTAAAAGTACAAAAATTATTAAAATTCGAAATTTTACAAGATAAATATGATTAATTGTTGTTTAAATAAATAAATAATATTATCCGATCACCTAGAAACTTATTTTAACTTTCACATTCACAAAAATAAATTTATTAGACAAAATAATAAATTTTTTTTATAAAAATGAGAAAAGTATCGTTGGTTAAATTGACATATCTCGGTTGACTTTAATTGTACAAATTTCTACCAGGCACCATTTTAAAGGTCTTGAAACCAGCTTTAATTTGAATATGGCATTACATATACCTAAATTAACTCAGAAAAAAGTTAAGATGAAAATCGTCAAAAAAGGGCAAAAAATTGGCCTAAAATCCAAAAAGTAGCCAACTTTGATTCAATGTATTTCGGTTTCTATTAGTCGTAGGTACTTTTATAAACGCTTATTTTAAAGGAAAAAACATTAACTTTTTTTCTGTGAAGCAATACCTATACCTAACTCCTCTCAGAAAAAAGTTGTGGGCCAAAAACAAAAAAAAAACGCAATTTTTTCGTTTTTTTTTACTCGTTTTTTTGGGCATATTTTTGTTAAAAATATTTTTTTTTGACTTCAGAAGGTGAAAAAATGCATAGTTTTCGAGTAAAACTCAAAAAACTGTAAATACCACCTTTTTACTTCGTTCTCAAAAACGCACCCCTTTAAAAGGTAGCACTCCGTGGTTTTATCATTTTTTAGGGTCAATTGAACATATCAAACAATAAAATTTCTGTTACGTTGTAGGTCCTTTGTACCCTCTTTTTTTACATAGTCAATAGCCTATATAACAAACTTTGACATATGATAACTGGGTTAATTTCAAACACCTTTTCTTATATGGACATAGATCCGATAAGTTTCTGTTTAAAAGTTACAAGCATTTAAAAAAATATAATTTCATATTTCAATCAAAGTAGCCTGATAAATGAAAATGATAGAATTGGTTAACATTAGATAACCTTTATTAACCAAATTAAGAAACCTGAAGACTATACAAGTTATTCAAAATGTGTCACCCTTGGCTCGAATATAAGGTTCATATTCGCTAATTAAAGATTCCATCACTTCACGTATGAGATTTGCATCATTTCTTATCTGGTTAGATGCAACCTGAATTCTTTCAAGTAACTGCTGACGGACAATGATTTCGAATTTGGTAGACAAGCTGCTTGATATGTTCCCATAAATAAAAGTCCAAAGGATTTAGATCTGGGGAACGCGGTAGCCATGCTATTGGACCGTGATGACATATCAATTTGTTCGGGAAATGATCATTTAACCAAACAGTTATTTGTCTCCCTCTATGTGGTGGTGCACCATCGTACTGATACCACAAATTTTGAACAATATTAAGCCCTACTTCATCGATGAAGTCAAAGAGGTTGTTTTCAAAGAAAGTTCTATACAGATCTGCATTCAAAGAATCATTTACGATCGATGAAAATGCTACCCCAACCGTCGACACTGAAACGCTGATGAAATCGTCTCGATCTAATTCCATCCAGATTTTGTAACTCCCAGATATGTTCATTGTGATTATTGACCACATGACAAGCGAAAAGAATCTATCATTTTGCGCATGTTGTTGAAGTAACCAGCATGTATCGCTTGTAGATTTCGGCGACGAAACTGATGTAACATTTCTCTGTTCAATAGACGCCACACAAAATTCCTTGATAATTGAAGATTACTTGCTATACGCCGAACACTACTTGAAGAGTTGTCACTAACACCATCTTATTATATCTTATTTATTTTGTATATTCGCTTCAGTAGGACGAATGGCCTTTTTTAGAGCGAGGTTACCTTCTCGAAGTCTACGAAATGATGCACTAAAGATTGTGCGGGCAGGTTGATGTCTATTATTTGGGCATCTTCATCGGTATTCTCGAGCTGCTTGTCTAGCAAAGACAATATCTGCATACTTTTCAGTAGTAAATAAATGCATTTTTTATTTAGCACTGTAACGCTAAATGTCAAATTAATAAATAAATCACACAAATAATAATTATTGTTATAGCAACCATCATTTTTATTTACCAATCTACTTTGATTCAAATATGAAATGATGTATTTTAAAATGATTGTAACTTTTAAACAAAAACGAATCATCTATCATAGAGCTTGTAAAACACCGTGTATACGGTTTTCTACTAAAAATTATACGTTTTACGACAACACTGCGATAGACTAAAGAATGACTCCTCTCATTAACTTCTAAAACGATTCCTTAGCACTCAACGATCCTTCAAATGTTGGATGTCAATCATTTACTGAAGAATCATTAAAGATGGCGATTTCAAACTTTTTATGGTGCACCACAAACTAACAAGAAAAATTGGTTATGATATTTGGAATTTATATGATCAAAAAATGTCTGTCACTTCCAATCTTTGAATGATTATAGAACTATCAGATGCGTTTTAAGAAAATAATATAACGCTGTCAAGAAATACCCATAAATGTCATCGTAGCATTGCTATTATGTCATGTTTGTTATCGTCTTCCGGACACCTTTGCAAATGTAAGAAACTATATGATAATTACACTATTTAGGACCATTCTTCAACCTCGGTTGTCTTTAAAAACAAAAATCTAGTCAAACAACAGCTGTGTTGCAGGTACGTGTATAAATAATGTTGCATGTAAATAGAAATATTAAAATTTTTATACGATTGTAAATTATGCAGCATGCACAATATTGCATGTTGACTACTAAATTAATTGGCAACAGTGTCATGTTTTATTTTGAATAGTTTAGGAAAGAAAGTTTAAACTAAGAACATAAAGTACACTTAAACAAGAATAATTGCTGTGTCTTTAGTTAAAATAACGATCCTATTATAAAGTGGAGTATTTAATACAGGATGTATTTTTATGTAAGGCCAGTTTTATGATAAAGAAACTAAAACTATACAATAAGAATGACTTATTAATTCAACGTCCTTGCTCCTATCCTCCAATCAAATCTATCTAACAACTATTTGAACTGTTGTGTAAGGTCAAGCGATATTTTACAAGAACACGATGGTATTGGAGAACAAGTATGACCTTAGAAAACATGTCACAATTAATAGGCGCCCTGTAATATATTTCTATTTTTTAAAACTGATCTTACTCAAAAAACTTGCCTCTTATGAAATATACTCCTAGGTTAAAGTATCTGCAACGTAAGGTTTTATAAACTTTGTAACGTTAAAAAAGTAAAATAAGTAATTAAATAAACTTACCCTTGCCACTAGTGCCGGTTTCTTATTCCGTCTATTACTCCAACATATAAACTTAGCAGCATTGGCATCATAAAGGTAAAAGCTTGCGCCTTTGGAAATTTTGTAGAGAGTTCCTGCAACAAGTGCGTGCATAAATAAAGCTTCAAATTACAAATAGCATGTAAAAATTGAAATTTTGCAGAGCAATTTCAGTAAAGGAAAGAGATGTATGTATTTATTAACACTCACCATCTCCTGTGTAGTTAGCCACTACGGTGTTGCCCTCTACATGAAGATATCCCTTGGCAAGTTCGTTATAAATTTTGACCTTCCACACGGGCCCAAAACAAGGCCAGTAGCACTTGTCATGGCCATACGATTCCTTCACGATGAACAAGAGCTGTAAATAAAAATACTTGTTCAAATATCTAATAAGTAATTTTTAAAGAGAAATGTCAGTATTAAAGTTACTAGCAAAAGAAACAAGAGTCCGCCCCACAGAGTCTAGCTCGAGAACAACGAGGACAGGTCAAAGATCACTAGCTAAGGTTAAGGAGGTGAAAGTTAATTTTGTAACAGATACATAACAATGCGAAACTGTCGTGCTTGTGGTTACAGCTTATCCATATAACTGAGTTTGAGAAGTTATTGATAATATAAAAAAATAAATTAATGAGAAAATATCATACTGCAAAAGTCTAAAATTATTCTAATTATTTTTTATTGCGATACTGAAAAAAAGTAAAATTTCGGAATTTGTTTTGTAACTGTATGAGAGATGTAATCGATTAATTTTTTTCAATTTCTCTTACTGAACCTATGCGTACGATTTTGAAATACGTTTGTAATAAAATATACCACGTTTGCACTGTAAATAATCAAAATTTGTTTCAAAACAAATTTTAGTTCTCAAATTTTCAATTACTGAAAAATTACGTTAAGAAACTAATATTATCGTAAAAAGTAATTTTTATAAATATGTTTTATTAAATGTACATTTAACGTTTGTGTTATTTCTCAGTAGGAGAAATGGAGAAAAATTTCGTCGATTATAATGAATATAAAAAATTGTTACTGGCAAATCCCATGCACTTTTAACTGAATCTGCAATAAAAAATGGGGGTTCCTATTTAAGATTTCAAAGTTACCCCCCTCCCCAACTTCAAGGGGTGGGGAGAGGGACTAATTTTAGCGGAATAATTAAATTGTGACTACTAACATTTTTTTAGGGTACGTATTTTTCGAGATATTTGAAAGCTTTAGGTTAAAAACACACCGTTATTATGTACTAAATTGCTATTGAATTTGACATTCTATCGATTTAACAAAATAAATGAAAGTTTATCCAAACGGTTTAAATTAGATGTACGTTAAATCGATATGTGAAAAATGAGTGAAATCAAATTTAAGTTCACATGTAACACTTCCTATATCTTTATAAATAATCCTTATTAAATTAATAAATGTACTACAATCTACTAAAGATAGAAAAACTGAGGCAGGACTAATAAATTTCTGGGAAAGTTCTACATACGACAGCCGATAAAATAACACACCTCTCATCCGTTTGTTACCTTTTTAGATAAATAATTACGGACATTATCTTGATAATATACGATATTTATAGCTCAATCGAACCACTGATATTGAAATTTAAATCAATTTGAAAGTGAAAAATAAGCGTGATAAGTTGACACGGTACAAATCCAATATTACGAGGGAACTTTCAAAATATACCCGCCCCAAACAAAATAATTCCTTGACGATTTGTTGTTTTTATGGTTAATTCACTGCTCAAATGGATACTTTTTCATTACTGTATTGGATAAACATTTAAGAAAAATAAATAGAGTCCGGAATCCGAATTACCACCTTCATAATTTCTAAATATTGACTATTGAATTCATTTGAATAATAATTTTAACTGTTTAAACTAAAAATGAATCTTTGAATAGAAAGTTAGCAGTACCTCGGAACATTTAGAAATATAAACTTTTACTTATTTGTGCAAAAATAATAATTATTATTTTTCGATAGTAATTACAAATGTGGCAATAGTGCTATAGCTCAATTTTTCTATAATTTTGGTTGACAAATTGTGCTTTTACTTTTATATATTTTCTTCATTTGCAGCTACATAACTAGTATTTGTCTTAACTCATGTTGGATACTACCAATTTCATCACTTCCATGGAATATGACCTAACAAGACAAGTAATTTTTTAAAGAAAAATGATTTTGGGGATCCAGCTTTTTGATGAGTTGAAAACTTAAATAATTTATTTATTGTTTGGTAAGTAAAACAATTTTACAATTTTGTAATTTGTATTTCGCTTCAGTGTTTAAAAAAAGAAGGTAAAGAATCACCGTCGTGGTCATTTATTGTATTACATAAATCGATACGGGTCACTATAATTAACGAAATTTAAAAATATGTCATCTTATTAACAAATTTAATAAACATTTCCCTCGTTTACATTGTGATGGACAGTAATGAAACGTCGTTCTTGATAACATATTGAAAGACATAAAATAAATCTACTCTTACAACTGCCATACTGGATATTTTTATTTAATCTAGTCTTTATGTTCACTGAGTGTAATATTCCGAGGTATATGGTCGAAATGAACAATTTCGATTATTTTGGCAGAAACAGACATCAAATTTTAAATAACCTAAAAGCGTCGATTACATAGTCAGTATATCGAAAAGAAGGAATTGACAATATTAGGTACTGTCGCGTTTGAAAGCCACAAACTACAACAAAATGAGACACATTTCTAAATTTCTTAGTGACGCTATAGTAGTAATCCATTATTATTTCTTTTGTCAAACACAAATATAATAATCTTATTTGATACCACAGGATATAAGTTGGCAAAATTTAGCAAAATATGGTTAAACATTTTTGTTTGAGTTGGGTGTTTTTTCAATTCCCTCGTATTAAAAAAGAATAGTGGGCCGTACTCACCATGATAATGAATAAATAAAGTATCGCTTTGCCTGGTCGTTTTAGTATCCTGCAACAAACAGAAAAGGCATGTAAATAAATAAAATCAAACGAATAATGCGACATGGATATATGTTTAATTCCTAGTAAATAAACCAGTTGGAAGTATCGATTTACGTCAGCGGTATCGGATTTCAGAATAATGTTTTACCGCAGAATATACAGTATAATTGAAACAAATACATGCACTGGGCTGTAACGGTTTTGTTGGTTGCAACAATGAATTACTTTTAGAAAAAACTCGGAATATGGTGTAATATTTACCCATTTATTTAAACATCTCTTAAGTAAAGTCTTTCCAACATTATTTCAAAGAATAGTCGAAAATATTATTAAAATGTCACTTTGACATGTTCTGGTATCATAATAACCAAAGCTGCCATATTTGAATCGTTTAATTATTTCATTATTTATATTTTTCATGTGTTCGTTGTTTAAATGGCAAACACTCTGTATAATAAAAGGTGTTTATGTGTGGGTTATTGGATGTGTGCATTAAAAATTCCTCCTTGTCCGTGATGAAATCCACAATTTAGCAATCTGACGTATAAATAAAACAATACGCAGTATGCAAATATTCGTCGATTTGTTAAAAATTACAGCTGCCAATTTATGTTTATTGTTTGGTTTTATTAGTGGTTTCATTTGAATCCCACAAACGCATTCCACAAATATTTATTTCATAATCTCGCATGCTCCTGTATGTGCAATAATTTTACTACTGTTTTGCATTTTTCTTACGAAACCAACCGTCAATGCCATGCGTTCAGAAAAACAACTATTGTTCTTACCATCGCCATCAAATAATCGGTTTGTTTGAAGCAGCTGTAGTCAGAGACAGAAAATAAATCATCCACCAAAAGAACATTATTTACTTATATCTTTAATTATATTTCTGACATTTATATTATTATTATTATTAAAATAGTGTTAAAGTGATGAGGAATCTTATTATTGTTAAATGTGGGAGACAAATAACAAACCTCTGTTGCACTGTGATTTCATGAAGGACTTACCGGCTATACTCTGCTATCATTCTCTGACACATGGATTTAGCTCATGCCGCACAACAAGAAAATCGGAATTCGCGCAAACAACCCGCCACGCATACGGTCCAAATGTAGGACCGTAAATGACAAGAGACATTTTTCGTTTACTCTTATAACACGGATTAATTGTCAATCATACGGTCACAAGTAGAGCCGACGCCTGTGATAAGAGCAATACTCGTTAGAAGAAAAAAAATTGACTCGCCTTCTTAGTGCTGACCGTCGACCGCTTGTGAGGATGGTGCCGCGAGTGTGTTCGCTAAGTGTTGTTACTTGTAAGGGACTTTTTCAATATGTATCGATGAGTCTCAACGGCCTTCGCTACTACAGTTTGTTTATGCTTATTCCGATGGGCACACTTTTACTTAAAAATCAATTGGAGAGGTTACATTTGAAGGAAAAAAATAGGTTACACTGAGAAACAGTGATTTTAAACGTTCAAGTAAACTATTTCCTTTAAACAAAGGACAAAGAAGACATTATTCCAATATGCTATTAAATTCGATCCCTTATTATATCAATATAATAACTTTTCAATAGCTTTGTCTTCTCAAGAAGCTGCCTTGTTTGCCATATGACGCCAAAACCTATCACTAAAATATTTTGGACATCTACGTGCAGTTGTGTGACGATTTTAAGTGTTTTCAGAAATGGTTTGGGGAAAATTAAGAGCTAAAAGGTAAAAATTTAATTGCGGCGGCCTTATAATAGGTTTAGAGCGACGGAAAGCAGATGCTAAAATGATGGGATAGATAATTGGCCAATTTATACGCAGGTGGTCTAATGATGAGGAAGTTGGCAAAACATTTTTAATCGTCCGATTCTGAAGCAAAATAATCTTCTATTATTTTTTTTAAACTTACAGAAAAGAAAAAAATTAAAGTTTTGAGTTTATCTGACATCCACTCAATGTATTAATTTAAAGCATTTTTTCTCTCCTTTAACGAATATATTTGTTTGGACAATATTTTTTTAGTATATTACCAGTTAAAGTTTAGTTGATTCCAAGATTTAATCAGTTGACACTGAAATACATGTAATATTTTTCAATTAATTCGTCTATTCTAAGCTAGGAAATCCTAGCTGCTTACGTTAATCAAGCACTTGAATCGTGCGAGGCAAAGGGACTCACGTTATTCACGTTATTGTTAATATCAACATCAAAATGTTTTTTTGCCATTTCCTGTTGCTTCACTATCAAACTCAAAATACTCCGAACCTTTCGGTGGTCTAGACAGCTCCAAACATGAAATCATCAATATAACCAGTGATAAAATCAATTTACTAAAATTTATTCTTTATTCATCTACTTTATAAGCATCAGGATTTTTTCTGGAAAAATAGAATTGTTTGGCAAGCAAGGTATCAATTAAAACAATAATAGTATCCAGACTCTATTTAATGAAAGGTACACTAATCAGTTAAATGGAAACAATTCATATAAGAGATCTAGACAGCCTTCAACTTACACCAAAAGACCATGGACGGGTACAAACAGCAAAGATAAATACCAACCAGATGATTCAGTCCCATTCCTATCTCCAAGATTTTTTCTGAGGAGGAGAGACCAAAGGTCAAGATATCTAAACCCCCAACAAGTAACCAGTGATAGTTGCTAAGAAAACCTATAAATCAAGCTAGAATATCCTAAATATTTGACACTTGCAAAATGGGAGAATAGTGCCCAGATTCTGACTCAAACCTTTCTTCAATTTAGAAACTTAAGAGTACGTTTTCCATTGGAAAGCTCCTAATCATTATTTTCTGAGATTTGGAAGGACCTACTTTAGAACACCTTCAGAGAAAGGATAATACAATTTGCGGGAAAATTTACGATATCAATGTTGTGCAAGTGCTGCTCTGTTTGAATTCTGAAATTTTCCATAAGTTATATGGAAGATCTTAAAAAATCCACTACTACTGATTATAATTTACATAAAATATTATTCCTCCAATTCAGTCAGTATTTAGATCAAATAACAGCACTGTCACAGCTTTATCTCGTGTAGTCGATGATGTACTTCATAATGCTGATTATTTTGGGTATGATTTACGTTGTACATCGCTCTTATGGAAAGTTATCTCATCGAACTCAAATGGTACACTTAAAATCCAAAGCATCTGAGCTTTTATCTCTCAATACAAAGTCCCACAGGGATCTGTTTTAGGCTCCTTGCTATTTTCTATATTTATTTAAGATTTCTAGAAATTAGTTTCTCTTTGTAATGCATCACTATGCAGACGACACTTATATTTTGGTTTTAGTTTAAATGTCCAAGTATCATTTCGTATAATTTACACTACTACATATTTGATTAAATTAGGTGACATAAACACTGATAGGTTGTCAGGTAAAATATCTTGTTAATTCATATACATAAAACTGCCACCTTTACTCATTAGCAAAACTTATATATACATATTTATTATAGTAAAATATTTTTAAGGTTAAGTTGAAAAGCAACTGCAACTGAACATTCATAGTATTCTATTTGTATGCTTTTATCTCCAATTGAATTAACTCAATGTTGCTCTTGCTTATCCAATACAATCCTAGATTATTCGTATTTAGCTGCTACAACTGACATTTCCACATTTCTAGGGGAGCTTTAACCGAAAGGGCCATCACATTCGGAAACAGATTATATGTTCTCGACAAAATAGGTGGCCCCAGCAGCGTCGACAGCAGGCAGCTAATAGGCCTTACGTCCTTTATGAACTGGTCATTCTCAGTCGCTCCAGCTGACACCGTTTCCAAAAGAATCCGTAATCCTCGAATCTTTTCTCGATAATCGCATTAGTGACGGATTATAGTATTGTGTTTAAACGGCGTATAAAGATCGGCGGGTACATACAGAACCATTCATGGTGTCAGTCACTTGACTGCGTGTGTGTGCGACTACTATTTAGTCCAGTTGAAGGGATTACGTTTGGTTTTTGTTTGTTTAGCATGAAAGTGACAAGGCGTCACTTCCCTAAAGGGATTTTGTTAATGAAAAGACGAGACAAAATAATGTTAAGAACAGTGGAACACTGGTACTGGAGAAAATTATTTTATATAATCTTAAAATTTTAGTGTGAAAAAATCCATTTTAAAATTCATTTATTTTCTTTCCTTCTTCTTTTGTTTTAAAATGAAATTATATGGAAAACAAATGACATCATATAACTAAGTGTACTAATATAAATATTGAATAGCAATGGTCCTAAATACAGAGCTTTGAGGCACCCCAGAAGGAGCAACAATGTTGTTGGATGCAAAACCTCGATAATATGCAAATTGGTATCTTTTAACAAGGTGACAGACGTATAATAGTTGTAATTGTCAATTATATTTACTAGACAGTTAAAAAATGTGTGCAAAAAAATATTTTTTATACATCTAGGAATTTCCTACATGTGAACCTTGTAAACTAATGTCTTGAGATGTCCCCAAACAAAAAAGTCAATAGGGTTCACATCGGGCGATCTGGGTGGCCAAGATTGATCTGGTTCTTTCTGGAACTTTCATTTAAAAATTCACGAGCAGTCAAATTAAAATGTGGGAGAGTAGTTCAGGTAAAACGTTTTCAAAAACATGTCTGTAGAAGGCACCGCTCTAGAACGGACCAAATTAATTTATGATTATGAATAACATTAAGATTTGCAACTATCTTTCTAATACTAGTATTTGGCTCTTCTTCAATTTCGTGTACAATAGCTTCTTCCAAATCAGGCGTTCTAACACTCAAATATCCTCCAGGACTTGGACCTTTCTGAAATGAGCCTGACTGAAAGATGTTGAAAAACATTTCTTGGATTTGGAGTTGGATGACCTTCCATCTGCATTTGAATACGCATAAGCCATTATTAAAACTTAATCTTTTTAAAAATGATCTTAATTTGACAATACACAACATTAAATAAGATGACGGCTTGTTTTGCATGGCCTCCCTAAGATATATTTAAGTAATTTAAGTAACTGTAAAAATGCACTTGATCAAAAAAAAATCAATTTTGTTGTTAATCGGTTTGGAATTCAAAAAAGTATAAGGGAACAAAAGGTAAAGATAGTACAATGGCGCTTATGATGACCTATTTTAATTGTAATATTATACAGGATAATATATTTTTTTTGGCAAATAATGATTGATTATACCCAAAACTCCGCCACTGGTAAGTTTCAAAAGCTGGTAATTTTTTATTTTATATCTACTGTCATACTATATATGCACACCGAATTTGGTAAAATTCTCTCAAGTGGTTTAGAAATTCAAAACTGATTTTGTTTTAATTTTTGACACGCTGTAGCTTGACAGTGGCTGTCCTAAGACCCCACAATTGTATAACAAAAAACCTTTATTTTTGATCACAGAATACGCCCCTGGATTTTTGACCTCTACTTATGAAACACCCTGTATATACGGTGGATATTTGTAAACATTTTTCTGCAAATTTTTTATAAATTGATCAGTCCAATTAAAAATTATTACACAGTTACAGATGCTCACATAATTTTCTTAAGTAGGTCAATTTTTTTAAAGATTGCCTCAATGTAATAGTATTTTTTCTCGGAAACTTATTGTTATTGACTTACGATCAATTTTCTAGACAATGAAGGCTATTGGAGCTCTTTAAACCTTTAGAATTTAAGCAGTTTTCAATGCCCAGTCTATTACCAACAATAAGTGTACCAAATTTGAAAAAACATTATTTTACCGCAAATATTAGAGCAAAACATTGAAAAGTACTTTGAGATTATGCAACTCTGTAAGTTATATCTCCAAATATACACTACACAAATTTCATTTAAACAAAAAAAAACTCTGGCAAATCTGCTTGACAGATGCTTAACAGCAACTAAACACTCTTGTGACTGACTGCGCTCCTTACACCCCCTAGCGGCGCCCATGCTCCCAATACGTCCACAGTTTTATCGTCATCACTAATATGGGTCGTCTAGTCACCGAGATCCGAGTGATTCATGGTGCTTAACCGCAAAGAGCACCATATCGCACGTTAGAAGTGTCAAATCTCTTAAAATTCTCATCTGAGACGAATCTGAAGGCGCCAGACGCTGCTCTGCGGTCTAAGAACGCTCGCCTTGGCGCTCGTGATATTTTTTTGGATCGACAGACGTATAAATTTCGTTCCTGATGCCGTTGAAAGGTTCAGTTTCGTTATAAATTATTCATATTACGGGTAACGCGATACCGAAATCGATCTAAGTGGCTTACTTCTATCTAGCTGCACTGTTGATAAACAGTTTCTAGTCTCGGCATTAATTAGGCTCGTATCTACTCAAGGCGAGCAGTTTTTGCAAATTAACATAGAGTATCGCATTTGCTTAGTGATCAACTAATGTACACGGAGATAAACGTTTATTAAATTTTTCATTTGCCCCGTACAATCAGCAGGATCGATTATTAACATTATAAATTCATGAAATTTAAGATATAGGAGTTTAAGGATGTTCTGATCCTTTAGATAGATAGATAGATTCACATATGGTCAATATTTCAATATATTCGTACAAATGTGATATGTAACTCTGAACTGTAAAACAGTTGTTATTGTTATTGTTCAATTAAAAATATTATTCTTGACAACTTAGCACGGAAAATGATATTTCCTTCATCAATATCCACTCCCAAAACATGCAATGAACTATTATTATTATTTTATTAAACAAAAACAATTGCTGAGTTTTATCTGGATTGAGACAGAATCAAGGATCAAGGATTTCACACTGACACTTGTCTTAAACAGAATGGTATCATCAGCAAAGAAAATGTATTTATTTGTGGATATAAATTGAAAATAAAAGTGGTCCTAGTACGGAACCCTGAGGTACTCCGCACCGAACTAACTGAATGTCAGACTTAATATTATTAACTGAAACATATTGTTTCGGATTTTTTAAATATGTTTACCATAATAAAGCTAGTAGTCCCCTTGCCCTATAATATTCCAATTTTTTTTATAAATATACCATGGGAAACACAGTCGAATGTATTGGCTGGATCACAAGCTGTAATAGCACAATATGAACATTTCTCAATTCCTTCAATAACAAACTTTGTTAGTCTAGAGACAGCATGGGTAGTAGAAAGGCCACTTTTAAATTTCTACACTCTGTATATATATCTTCATATAAACGGTGTCTTTTTAGAGACACTTTTCTACTGTTTTGATCGACTAATTTACATCGAGAGAAGTTTTTAAAACATTTGTCAACGTGCTCACAATTAAAAGAAATATTATATTTTTGTCCACTAATATAGGCAAAGTTTTAATATACATGAAATCAAGAAGCACCTGTTTTAAATTTGTCCATACATACTCGTAAGAATCAGCAAAGCATTCCAGTAAAAACTTCCGTCGCCATTTTCCCTGGGAGGAAAAGGGATATTTCAGTTTTGTAAAATTAGAAATGATAATAAAATAGCAAATATATCACTAACTTTAAAAAAAAATTATAAAGTTCATTGTCTTCATTGTTCATGCAAGAAATATGAAAAAAATTCATTGATGTATTGAAAACAGTTGAACATTATGTTTCTAATATTTGCACACAAAAGTTAAAAATTGTTAGAGGTACTATATCTTAAAGTCATAAATTAAAATGTTGTTATTCTTTGCTTTTGCAATTTTGTCTGAATTTATACATATGTAAAACCGACACTGATGATAACTGTTCCAGTTTGAAACGTCACAAAACTGTTACAAGTAACATGTTACTAGAATCTGAAGAAAATCTGCCAGTTAACTGGCATACTAATAGATTTGTATTTAATAAAATCGATAATAAGATGAAACGTCGTATTATTTTATTTCGGCGTAGCTGTTCAACTAAATTAAAAAATATTACAAATCAAACGTGAAATTTGCATTTTTCGAAGGATTTTTCATATTAAGGAAAATGTTTTGATTTTTTTATTTTATTTGATTATTCCCCAAGAATACATATTGCTCGTTTCCCTACTTATAATATTATTGCATCGAATTTGAAACATTGTTTTTCATTCGACGAAAACAAACTATACATACATATACACCTAGTCGTTGACGGAAGATGTTTTAAATTAATTTTTAGATATAATTCCGAAAATAGTACAAAGCACTTCTGTAGTTGATTTGAATTTATCCGAATAAAATGTAAAAATTAATTTTAACCTAAAATATCCAGAATTGATCTGCGAAGTACGTAAAATCCATCAGAAACTGGCATTGCACACAAAATAAAAAATAAATTACTAATCTTTAAAAATAATAATAATAATTTAGTAAGCTACACCGAACCCTTCTCTTGCATCTAGCCGGGGATATTTTTAACTGGTTGACAAGACGTCGAGAGGCTTGTGTAGTGATTAAATAAGGATTTAGCAGCATATTAAGTGCTGTCAGGTGCATTAGTCAACTTTGAGGTCGATGCAAGCCCAACTTGAAATATTACGGAATGAAAATAGAAAAATGTCGTATGCAACGATCTGGAATTAATTTAAAAGCGGTTTTGATATCCTCCCATCCTGCATTAAGGCAAAATGATCTACTTATGGGTAACCAAGACATATTTGAATTATTCTTATAAGGAGAAAATGCAACACGAGAAGAAATTTTGAAACAGTAGCCGCTGTTATCGATATCATTTATCAGATACGTTTGCCTTTTTGGATAACACTTTGGAGCGGTGTTTGGTATTCAACAATTCGCGTAGGAAGTGCTTTTAATCGGGCCATCAAATAGCTGTAAAGAGCTTACATCGAGAAAGTTTTTTTGGTTCACACTGAGAAAAAACATAATTTTTAATGTTACCATAAATTTAGGAGATGATAGAACATTAATAAATACGACGATTTTCCATGAGCAACATAAGCCTATCGTCTTTTGTTTTTGACATACAGGGCGTCGATCTTTTCCAATAATACAGTGGAATGCATTGAGATTTTCGTTAGCTACGATCTATCTAAGTAACATTTTTATGAAGTATCTCTTTTGGGGTTATGTTCTTCACAGAATGTAAAATTTATTTTTGCATAAAAACGTAGTCTTGTCGAAATGCTTTAAGCACACCATCTTGAGCTCCTATTCTTTATACAGGGTGTCTAGACACGAATTGCCCATATCACAACGGTAGTCAAAAAATATATGTAACTTAAGTTCAAATATAAATATGTAACTTACATCCAATTGAATACATTATTACCTTAGCCCGACACAAAAATGCTTGTTCTACTTGGAAGACCCAAACAACGTTATACATTAGACCAAACCACAACCCGAATTGAGTTCGCTTGAATTTTAAAAATAAATTAAATAATTGTCAAGCTATTAAATGCGCTATCGCACAGGTATGCAACGTAAATACCTTAAACAATTACACCATTTTAAAGCCTAAAGTAACGACACACTGACTTTATTTTAAATGCATGCATGGTAAAGGCTAGTTGCGTCCTGGTTTCTCAAAATTATCAGTGTGATAATAAAGGTTAACGACAGTAAAGGTAAACTCTGCCGAGAAAAATCAATATCGTATTACTGCAAATTGCAAAGTTAATGTCGAGAGGTTGACCCGCAGGCATGCTAGGGGTGACCGAGGCAATTCAATTGGACTCTTACAAAATGTTAATAATATGGACATTTTTAAGTATACCGGGGAAAATATTCCTACTCCAATGCCCTCTATCTCCGAAACGATGCGATTTAGGAAATAAGTGTATATCATGAATGAATATTACTTTAACCTGTTCTGTCGATTCCTGAAGTTATCCAGATTAAACCTGAATCACCTTGTACTTATAGAAAATTTGTTGTACCGAAAATCAAGCTCGTCAGTTGTTATCAAAAGGCTAACTGATTGATTTTAGTACTTTTCCTTTCTTATTTTCATTGTTACAATTGGTTGAAACAAGTAAACTGAATCAATGAATCAATGTAAGTTTAGGGGAAAATTCTAAAGTCTCTGACAGATAGATAGTAGGGAGTCTCTGGATGATTTTTTTTTTATAGAGGATACAATTAAAATAGTAACAGTAATTCCGCTGTATTGCACGATGTAGTGTATTTTTGAATTTTCGGTATCTATTGTGCTTGTCGCCAGTAAGGGTTAAAGAAGTCCCGTACGTGCTACGTGTGTAGAGAAGCATTAGCTTTACTGGAGTTTCTAATAAATTGAGGTTTCGATGATGTACGTCACCATCATCACCAAGAAACACAGTTAGTTGGCACTTGGTATATCATGGACGGCATTTTGAAAGTTTATCACTGTTTACTAATTACTTCTGAATAATACATTGTCATTGTATCTTCTACCTTTCTCTGTCCCTGGCAAAAAATAAATGTATCACAAACGAATATGATAGTAATATTCAGTTCATGAGCTTTTGTTACTCGAAACACTGCTCATAAAAACGTTAGACATGCAACAAATTCAATTCTTAATTTTAGCATTTTTCCTAAAAGTGTTCAGTGAAACACTCATGAGTGTGGTTTAACTTTGAGTGTATTTTCAGTGTGACATTTACTACCCAATACGTTACAGTGACCAACATTTTTCTTGGTTCTGCTTCATCATCAAACACTGCTTGAATTGCAGTAGGTTACCCCAATTACCCCTGCACCAAGGCAAAGCAGCAGCGAATGCAAAATCGTAATCGAACCCGATGGGTATTTGTCACGTTCGTCATTCTATAAACCACAAAAGTTTAAATTAACACTCTGATTTATTGCCCTATTAACGTTGAACTTCTAATTAATGGCAATAGGCAGCAGGTAGGTACCCCGCGCTCTTAAAAAATCATTTACCAAAATACCGGCTCGGATAATAACCTAGTCGTACGGAATATTAATGGGCCCCCGAAATAATAGTGTGCCCAAATTAATCACTTGCGATAGTAGTTTGCATAATTATTGGGTATTATAGTCTGGATTACATGCATTTTGTACTTAATACGGATCCTTGCTTTGATCTCAGTAGACTTTGAAAAGAATCCGCCCCGATATTCATCAATTTGTGAAATTTTTCTAACTTTACTTACCTCGATTTTAAAAAAGAGGAGCTTAATTATTTTTTTTTATTAAATATGTAATGACGCTACGATATAAGTGAAATTTTATAAGACACTGTAAAAAAAATTCACTCAAATTCACTCAATTGTACTCAATAATGCATCAGTTTATGTCTATACTCCATTAAGTGAAATATTCACTCTATTAGTATGAGCACAACTAATATTTTATGAGTGAACAGCAACAGTCTATTGCAACTATTGCAACAGTCAGTAATGAGTGAATTTTACTCAAATCCGAGTTTCTTCTAACTATCAAGAGAGTTTTGGCTCTATTCTGAGTATGTGAAACCAATCAATAAGAGTGAGTGAATTTTACTCAAATCCGAGTTTCTTCTATCAAGAGAGTTTTGGGTCTATTCTGAATATGTAAAACTCATTATTAAGAGTTGACTTCTGTACTATGAAAGTTTCGCATGTTTATATTCTCTTTAAATTTTAATTTAAATATCATTGCATTAAAGTCATAAACTACTACACTGTAAAAAATCGGTGTGAGTGAAAGCAATAAAAGTTCGGAGTGAATTCATTGAGTGAAGTTATTGAGTACATTTTCACTCAATATTGGCCATTTTGATCATTTTACTCATTTGTATATTGTTGTTTGTATATTGTTGAATATTTAAATTAAAATTGAGTACTTTCACTCAAATATAGGTACTCCTTAAATACATTTTTCATGTAAACTCGTATTTCTGTGGTTTCTACACAAATCTGTTTTAGAAACAATGTGTTAGGTCTCGATTAAAGGAGTTGATTAACTGATTGGACGAATAGATTGCAATAACTTATACTGAACGTTAAAGACACGAAAGTAAATATAGGTAACAATTTAACTATCCGTTTATTTAACCAAATATTAATCGAGTCAATACATTATTGTTTTTAATTATTGTAATCAAACCGTAATTTTGACATAATTTTGACCAAAATAACCGGATTAACGGACACTTGTTCAGCACTACACGCCACGAGATGACCGAATGGGGACGATGGGAATAGACAAAGACAACGCACGACAACCACTCAATAATGAGGACATTTACTCCGATACAAGTGCACCAAATACGAGTTTATCTGCAGAATTTATCTAACGGGTACCTATATTTAAGTGAAAGTATTCTGTTTTAGTTCAAATATTATCACAAATGAGTAAAATTATCAATATGCTCAATATTGAGTGACAGTGTACTCAATAATTTCAGTCAATTGCTTTCATTCACATGGATTTTTTTACAGAGTATAGAGGACAGCTTCAAAAAAAATTTGATGGGTTTAAATCCGGACAACACAGAGGCTACTCATAGCCTCTATGTTGTCCTGATTTGCACCCATCTGTTTTCAAAACATTTTTTTTCATTAGTTAGATCTTGTAGATAGATTAATTTTATATTAAGTTACTCTTGTAAATGGGACGCACAATTCCCAGTGCAAGGGGATGAAGATTAAAATTTTTCGCTTGTCGCGGAAATTCTCTCGAAAGGTGAACGCTCTCCGCGATCTAATTCCAGGTTGTTTCATTTACGATCGAGCCTCATTCGCGCGTTCGATAGTCGTCGTTTGTTTTCTCGCCCTGGCACCTCCGATATTTACCGTGCATCATTGTTAAAGTGGTTATCTAAAGCAAACAGCGCACTTACTACATGTCAAATAGAGAGCTCCAGCGGGTAAATAAGCCAAATTTGGGTTACGTCTCCAACGTTCAATCAATATTGTTGTTTCGCAATGCGGTGGTCCTGGAGATTTTTTCACGTGATGCCGCTTGGTACACTCAGAAAAGGGTTTAAAGCTACCGCTAAAAAATTGACAGCGTTAAATTCTCTTAATTGAACATACATTCCTGTAGCGTAAAATTGAACAAACTAATCGAAACGATAATTTAAGGAAATAGAAGAACCAGTAATATAAGATGTACCTAAATAATGAAAAACTGGATATATTACTTTAAAAACCTCAGATTGTCGTTGTTTCTATAAAAAAAATATTCATGTAAATTGTGGGTGTTGTTTCTGGGTTATTAATTATGATTTAATGCTTATGTAAATTGTAAATACGGAAAAATATATTTGATTCTAATAAATTAAGGAACAAGTTTCATAAGATTTTTTTTTAAATAATTTTTCTTTCTGATTTACTATTTTATTTTATTTGCTTCATTACTGTTGTTATTGATTTCAAACGAACACGCTATAATAACATTTTTATAGTCACTTTTGATGTCTAGATTTTGATAGATTGATTTTGACTGATTCAGGGATTTGAATATACAGGGTGTTGCACCTAAGAGGGATTCTTCTGTAACTGTGCAACTGTAAAATTTATAAAAAAATGGTTTTAATAAAAGTTGCCTGGAATCGTGTGGGTCATTTAAATAAAATATTTTTAGCTTCACAGGGTGTTCCATTTCGCGTGGACGTTACATAACTTTGTTATTTTAAATAGAACACCATGTATATTATTGCATTTTTGAATTAATAAAGGTCATTCTATTTGAAAAAAAAAGTTTTTCAATTGGTAATATTATTAAATGTGTCTCAGTATTTCCGAGTCTGAAAAACGTACACGTTTTGCTCACAGATGAGAAGATAGAGTAATTTATGTCAAAAAGAACTGTGGAAACTGCAGGTTTCTAACTCTTACGTGATTTTTTTCAAAAACAACTGATTACCTATCTCGAAAACGGTAAGTTTTAAACACCATGTACATTTTACAAATTCTACCTAATACTAACCAAGAAATTGAAAAACGCAATAATATACTGAGTGTTTCATTTAAAATAACAAAGTTGTAGCGCCCTGTATATTTGTGAATTGATTGTATTAAAGTATTTCTGGCCAGATGCAGATCCTAAAAAGTATTTCAATATCATCATAACGGTGCCTATTTTGCCCTCAGATGCAATTAACCTAGACAAAAATTCGTGGTAAGTCAAAAATTTGGATTCCAATTATTATTTCTTGGGATAAAGAAAACAAATCGCTATAAAAATATCGTATTCCTCGCACACATTAACGGCACAATGTTTGCAACATGGCAAAGGCATAAAATCCACTAGTTATTCACATAATACAGCAGTAAACCTCTGTATGTGTCATAAAGATTTGATTGAAACATAAACCGTTGGAACAACCGACCATTTAGGGCCATTTTGACCACAAAAAAGCCTCTTTCTCAACAAAGGAAATTATTAAGACATCACGCGGTGGTACTTTTTAATTAACCCGGGCAATAAAGATAATGACTTGACTTGCATTTGCCAATGCGCGGGGGAGGGGAGGGAGGCAGGGTGTTCTTCTCTCTCACCAGCCAGGTAAGAGGGAAATATTACTGCAATAATTATCAACTGACATGCAGACATTACCTGTCTTGGGTGCTCAATGAGAGTTGCTTAAAACATGATATCTTCATTACGAAAAGGCGACACGGGCGCCTCGTCCTCAAGGGGGCCGATTTTAATAATAAAAGTTATAGTGGAAAGTAATAAATTCAAATGTCAGGGCCACACTTGTTCTATTATTTCTTTGAAATAATAGAAGAATTTTATTATATATTATATTATATTTATAATAGAAGATTTTATTTTTTTACCTACAAATTTTCTATAAAAATAAATATAATATATTTTATTTTATTTTAAGCAATTGATATATAGCATAGTAAAAACTACAAAACAAATTAAAATCACCCTGTATGCATTAAACGAATCCAGATACTATTTTTATCGGTCAATATTGCTCGAATATCGACATCTTTACTTATTTTTTGCATGTCTTCTTCGATAAATACTTTGAAAATGTCGAAATTGACTCTGAATGCACTGAAATACAAAAGCGAATGGTCTGTGTGAGAAAGGGGCGATATAGTACTATTCTGTACAAGCTGCAATGTACTATATTAACAGACCCTTTCGACGATTCCCAAACAACGACGGACGTCTATGCCTGAAAAACGCATTAAATTCTAGTTAACGCCAGGATCTCCCGTAAAAATTCGTCGTGTGTGGTTGATACAAGAGCATTATAATTTTAATGTGCAATTTCAGCAAAGCGTGTCGTAATTCGCTGCTTAAATTGCTTTTAAATAACAACTCTATTGGGCAGCCAGGAGAAACGAAATTTTGCCTAAAAATTCATTAGTGAAAGCCACTCTAACTAAAATTGACTGAGAATAAACTTATAATTCTCTCCATACTAAGAAAAATGTAAGTTATGTTAGTATACAGCGCGATGATAAAGTTTGGAACAAAATTCATAACTTTTATATTGAGCGATTTCAAAAAAAAAAAAAAACGCCGAGACAGGTCTATGTCAATAAATTTGTTTTTTCTTACGGAACACCCTGTATATTTTTTCATATTCGGATAAAGCTTTCTCTTACGAATACAGTGATGTAAGGTTTGATAGGTCTTTCTCAGATAACAAGCGAGAAAATTACAAAAAATTGTTTAGCTGAATTTTGTTCCATTTACTGATCTTTCCAGTTTCTTCTTCTCAATTATTTTTCAGATTCCAAAATAAAAAATGAATAAATATATGTTTTTAAATCTATAACTACTATTTGCAAAGCTGTATTTCAACTTTTTTCATATTTGATGTGTACAGTTTCATAGTTTTTGGAAGAGACCTGTCCAGAATAAAATGAAGAGTGTTATTCTTTTTCCAACAATGAAATACCATTCACAAGCATTTAATTCGATACGTATAAAAGATGTTCCCGTAGCCATTGAAGCTATCACGTTCTCATCTTTAATGGGGAATTGTGAAAGTTCCAACAAAACTTCTACAAGAAATGATATAAATTATTGTTATTACATCCAAAGGTTCTAAAACATTTAGTATTACAATACCTATAACAGATTTTATGGCGACGCACACACATTTAGAATATTGTTTAAAAATAGGTAACTCAGTTGTATTCACTTGTCGTATTGGTACTATTTTTATAGGTTTCTTTAATTGGTAGTAAAGTTGGTGATTTAACTGGTGATTATGTAATTATTTTATTAATTCTGTAAACACGCGCGATGTGTTTCTAGTAATGACTCTTACTTCATTACATTGAAACTGTTACTCCGGCAATAAATTATGATTTTTTTCTCGTAGGTCCTGGTCAACGATACAATTCTCTCACGACTCTAAAGTGTTTAAAATAACTAACGTTATTTTTCACCTGCAAGATATAAATTACTTTGTCAGTAACTTTAACTATGAAAGCCAAAGATTTTGGATGTAGAGGTGGTAAATGTAAATTGTATTCGCTTGTATCTATAAAGTTAAAAAGTCTTTAAATCGGAAAAGGTATGTTTTATGTCAGTTTATCGACTACAGTAAGAGACGAAAAGTATGGATGAGACCCAAGCCACTCTATGTATTTGGATGCTAGAAACCGATTATGTCATGGAAAATGCTCCAGCAGCCTCCACTTTTTCTTTTTTTAAGACACCAAATACCATTTTCATTGATTCCATTCTATTGATATATCCCATTGATCCATTGATAATCCACTGATTCCATTCCATTTTCCATTTAGTGGGTATCTCTTTAGATACAGTTCTCTTTTATCTTCGAACGGGAGTAATTTTATTGTGTCCAAACTATGCGATGCAACAAATATGACGCTTCAACTTGTCTCCAAGATTTTTTTAATCTGTCCAGGTGCAATTTCAGTATATTTTAGGTTATATGCTGATTTTCTGGCGTTCATCAAAACTTGAAGGAAGGCAAGGGTTGACTGAGTCTTTGGATACCCAAAATATGCTATGAGACCAACGACTGTGATGTGTCGACTTGCTTTTAGAACTGTTTTGAAGGAGAAACCTACTGCATTTATCCTTTGGTTTTTGACTAAAAAAGAAATTAGAACTGACGTACATAGATACTATGGAACTTCCAGAATGTCTTCTATTCATAATGTTGTTGTTACATAACTACATCAACATTAATTTGTTCATTCTGGGGCGAGTTTTTTTTAATAAACTTTTATTTCTTTATAATTTACACAAGTATTTGCTACTTGGTTGCTGAGGTACAAGACATTTGATTGGTCGTTGCTAACGGATTTGGTTAAATCCAGTTTAAACTGCATTTCACGAATTGACGTTGACTGACTTATGAATTTAGTAATCAGTTTTTAATATCTGGAATGGAAATAAGCTGTGCCTATATCTACGATCAAAATAACTTCTAAACCAATAACAACAGATGCTGTGATTATGGATGTAGCTCGGAACCGCGCGGGACTCCAGATTTTGCCCGGTACACTGTAATTCATTTCATAATACGCCCATAAATCGCAATTTACCATTCCGTGCGTGTCGTCCGGGCAAATTCATTACTTTATTAGCGACCCAAGAAAAACGGCAAGGCAAAACAAGTCAACACGCAAGCTCCCGCAGTCACGGCATTCTTCATTTTCAACACTACTCGCCGTGTTTGTTTATTGTTAGTACTTTTTCGACACTAAATACCGGTGTGTGTACCGTATTTCAAGCGAGAATTCCACATGCGGTGCGTTCGACGGCTCGATGGATATTTTCGAGAGTCCTCGTTGGTTGTTTACATTGTTATGGTGATTCTGGCTGCCAAATCAAACACCGTTTGTTGTCGGACTCCTATTAGCGGATGTGTGTTGTTTGAACTTCATTAGGCGGTGGGGCACGACCAAAAAATGAGTGTCAGTGCACACAAGACGCATAGAGGAAGAACAGTTTGGAGAAAATTAAATAAGTATCACTTTGCCACTAAATTTAACTTATTCCACAATACATATACTTGCTGTGCAAAAATGAAAAAAATATTAAAACGAAACAACTATTTTACTAAAATAAAAAGCTTCATTGGATTAATTTACTTTCATTTAGTTCGATAATAAGACTGAAGACTGAAACTGTCTCTCAAAATTTAGTAAGCGGCGATTCCTTTGAGCCCCCAAGTAGTGCAAGCACTGCACCCTTCCCCTAAATTATTCCGGTTATTTATGGTTGTCCCAGATGCCTTCCTGGCCACCTGATTTTGTGATGCAAAATGGTAAGGTACCTCCTAGGTAAGAATATGTCCCGCTGGGTAGGCAAGTCATTTTTATTATTTTTTTATACATTGAAATGTCCTTCAGTCGTCCCAGAGAAAAGAAAAACGAAAAATGTATCATTAACAGCGCTGCAAAACGTGAAAGTAGATAGAAATGGTAATAATTGTGGCCAAGTATGTGCAGTTTGAAGCTGAGGTAACTAAAAGTTACCGTTGGTTAAAGTATAAATGTTACAAGTACAAAATTAATTAAAAATCTGAGTAAGTGCAATGTAGGGTCTAGCTAGCCATGAAAAATTGCTATGTGGTCATATATATTTACATGTTAAAAGGTAAATATTATAATTTGCAACTTTTTATAACTTAAAGAAAAAAATGGAGCTGATTACTCAAGAATAAGAATAGCAATAGCACCAAAAGAAAAAATGTGTTTGATAAACACAAAATAATATTTCAGTTTTTGCATTTCCAACAAGAAAGTATGACAAGCCTCTACATGAACCAAATATCCTCAAACTACATTGCATGTCTTATTCTCAAACAAAAAATCATCATCATCATCATCATCGTCATTCGTCATTCGTCAGTCGTTATTCGTCATTCGTCATCCTCATCATTGTGGGATGTGTAGTATACTCAAACCTTTCAGTAAGGCTTTATTACATAAATATAATTACAGAAAACAGAGTCTAAAAAATTAAGGATAATAATTCATGACTGGCTATTTAGAGATCAAAGACCATGCTATCATTATGATCTAATACTAAGTGAAAATTCGGTTGAAGATACATTTTATTTATTTTTCTAAGAAAGATCAATTTTAAGACTCTTCTATTCAACATTTTTCTTAGTGATATAGTTGACGATTCATCTGTTAATATTTTAGTGAACGCCAATGATGCGAAACATTATTATAGAATTGATACCCTCAGTCGTTCATATTTGAACAGCTTCATTTTACTCAGAAGTTTCTCAAACAAATTTGTTAAGTCGCCCGTTTCTCCATGTTATGTATGAAAATCATTATTCTCTGCAGGGTGACCTAGATAGATTTGATTGTACGATTTCCACTATTAAAAATAAATTTTGTAGTGGCGCAGGTATACTTTAACATAAATTTGTTGACTTTTATATACATTGCACCTTCGTTCCATTCTCTAATTGGTTTAAATATAAATATGTAAATATTTTAAGTCGATAAAACTGTTGTGCTGACAAAATTTATTCTTTAACCAGTTATTATACAAACATCCAACATATAATGAAAAAAATTACATAACGAAAACGTAGGTATTTGAAAAATAAAATATCATTATCATATTTATTTTGAATTCCGGATGAAGATGTAACGGATATACATTCCCATGCGTGAAATAATGATTGACGTAAATAATATGCGACTAGCAATAAATCTGATCGCACCGTAACAGCACTTAACTACCCACACCGGCCACAGGTCGTATTGACAATGTTGCTATAAAGGTTTTTTGTTGACATTTTAATTGAAGGAAAACACACTGTATCAATATGAACCGTGAGAATGAGATGTGTAAATAAATATTATTGCATTTGCGTCTGTACCGAGAAAATTTCCTCTCGGGTATATTTTATATCAACACACCTTTTCCAGCTATTTTGGGACGGCGGGGTCAAGCATGAGTGTCAATAAAAAGCGAAGATAATTGATCACAATGTCACCCACATACCAGCTGGCTGCGTTTTTTGTGTTCGTCCACATAAAAAATAAGGATGTCGTCACTATCGGACAGCAGGTGGATATTTGAAGGATGTTTCAATTTCGTTTGAAGAAATCCTTTTTCGAGGTGAGTTGGAATCTTCTTAGTTTCTCAGTTTTACCGTGAAATTAGGTCAATGATTTTATACTTGAATGAGATACAAACAAATAGGAAGAAAAGCACAAGTACTGTAAAGGAAATTGGTGCAGTAATAGGACAAACCTATTTTCTCCCACACTGTGATGTCATAATATAGGGTGTGCCCAGTTATGAGACCACAATATACAGGGTGATTCATTTTTTATGATTAGGACCTTAACCATCACTAGAACTCGCCAAAATATTGTAATTTAGAGATATAAGCTCTTGAAAAAACATTTTGTTTTGGTTTTTATTTATTTTGTCTCAGACTAGGTTGTACCGGGAACGATGGCCACAACGTCACCCACCATGTGCAAATACAATCCTATAATGCGTTCAGCGGCTGCGAGATACGAGAAGTGTTATTTCTCGAGGAGAAGGACGTGGTCAGAAGTGAACCTTAATGCTGAAGATGCAGTGCTGAAAAATCTTGACGAATGCCCCACAATTAGTACTCGACGACTCGCACAGCAAGTAGGAACCTCATCTCGTACCGTACATCGCATCTTAAGGCGCCAGCTGTTGCATCCATATCATCTGCAACCAGTTCAACAGATTTTACCTCCGGATTGTGATCAACGAATGCGTTTTTGCAGATGGCTTTTACGGCAATATGCCAATCAAGTAGACTTTCCTGCTTATGTTTGTGTAACAGATGAGGCGACATTTACCTGTGATGAAGTGAATTTCCATAATATGCACATACGGGCCGAAGAAAATCCTCATGCGATTAGGGAAACTCATTTTCAACATCGGTTCTCGGTAAATGTTTGGGCTGGCACAATAGGCGATGTACTTGTGAGTCCCCATTTCTTTGAAGGACGACTAAATGGACCATCATATGCTGACATTATGGAAAACCGGTTGCCTGAATTATTGGACGATGTGGACAAGTTCGGGCACGCATGTTTTATCTTTCAAGATGGGACTCCTCCACACAACACTCGAGAAATAACGACACTTTTGAATGAAATGTTTCCCCAGCGACGGATTGAACGCTTTGGTCCTGTGCCGTGCCACCTCGGTCGCCCGATCTAACTCCAATGGACTTTTATCGTTGGAGTCACTTGAAGTCATTGATTTACAGTACTCCAATTGCTACGGTGTAAGAATTGCCAAACCGTATACTTGAAGCTGCTGACACAATTAGGGGAACACCTGAAATTTGGGAAAATATTAGCCAAAATTGGGTGCGTCGGTCGACACCACATAACACTCTTCCAGTAGGGTCGTCCGTACGGAGCCCTCAACATTTCTGCTACATTATAATTTGGTTACACGGTAGTAGTTAAAACTTTTATAACAGCGATAAAACAGCCATTTTATTGGTTGCTTTGATGAAAGCGATAAGCAAAAAATAGATAGAAACCTGTTAGTAGTTGAATATTAGTATTTACTTTGGTGCATTAATTTAGAAATATGGGACGTTTTTATTAAAAGTTATACATAATCTACATAATTTATGTAAATGAGGTGTTCATGTCTGTATCATTTTATTTGTTTTTTCTTCCAGACTCATTTCCTTCAGAGGTGTTTAGAAAAGTAAAATCAATTATGTAAAACGGATTTTATACGTTTTTTGCCATATTGCCAATTTAAATCAATTAATGGCGGTAATTTACTACGGGACAGCTCCATGAAATTTTAATGCAAATTTTTTATCACATCTGCCATCGAAATATCATAAAAGTTACCACATTTTTGAATTGATGGAATTGAATTTGGCATATGAACTTTTCAAACTAACACTCTGCATAGCAAAAACCCGTTCTGTTAAGGTTTGGAGATTTTTTATGTATCGTTCATTCCAAAATTGAAGTAGTGAAAGTTGATAAGTTATACATATTTAAAAGGGCTTCATCTCTTCAACACGATGGAAATGAAGCGCAGAACATTTTCTGCAAAGGGGAAACGAAGGTGTCTATCACGCGTAGGAAGCGATTTTAACAATTCAAATAAAAATCCGAAGGCTGCTGCTGCTTAGAAAAGCTCTTTCGTCCCAGCTGACAAAGAATAAACCCACTTGCTATTGTTACGAAAACAAAAACCGTTCAATAATTAATTTGCGACAATTCATTGCACATTCAAATCGATATGCATATTTATTGTAATTTTTATTACGCCACGCTCTTGGAAGAAGACTTCCTCAGGACAGATTAATAAATTACTAATCATTATTATTCATATACACTATAGAATAGTGCTGTGATAGAAGAAAACCATGTGGTGTACCGCAAGGCTTAGATCTGAGACCGATAACATAATATGTCTATTATTTGTAAAAAGCAAATAGAATAACGTTGAAATTATATGTATATATTGATTATAGTCAATAACTGCAAAAATGTGGTTTTGAAAGTGAACAAAACTGAATACAGAAAGCAATAGTATTAGGAAAATGACAAACAACAATGCACAAAAATTGGAGAATTGGGAGGAAAGAATGGAAATATTGAATGGAATAGAAGTTAAGAAAACAAATAACAGAAAAGACCAAAAAAGAATATATATAAGAATGGAGCAGATCGTCAACAGAAAAGACTACATTAAAAAGTTTTGCAAAAACCGTTTAATAATGAAAGATAGAAATGTAGCAATAAAATGACATATACAGAGTGCATTTAAATGCAAGAATACAAATACTATCAGATAATCTTAAGTACAAGAAGAAAATCATAAATACTCAAGGATATTCGACAACTTGGGCTAGCAGTTTGACAAATAAAAGTAAAAATTCATTTAATTTCTATACATTACCTATATCGACCATTGGCAGAGATGTTGGAAGAAACCGCTACTCAGAATCCTAGAATTTCAACGCCTCTGACTGCAAATGCAATTTTATTCGAAAAACAACTTATTTTTCTTATCCTAAATTAAACTTATTTCATAGTTGAATAAATCGATAATAACTCTAAAACTACATTTCACAAAAAAATGTATAGGAATTTGGTATCGCAAACGCAGTTATAAATACAATGTAATCATTACAACCCAGAAAATTCAGTGGCGTACAAATTAGCTCCTAGCTATAATAATAAAGAATACATTTAAAAGGACCCCGCACAAATCTTATGGAAATTGGGTCCCGGTCAAATTCGCTGAATTTTTGATATGTGATAGAGTTCATCATACTGGTCAATTGTCTCAATGGCCACAAAGCTCAAAAATGGATAGTTTGGCAGGTACAGAGCTTTAAAGCTCCGAATATCCTCCACGGATTTATGTATATGCGCAGTGTGTATAGACTTTTGAAATAGCCTATTTCATTTTTTTTATTATCTAGGTTTATATTTTTGAGGTTGCTGAATTCAGATCTGTTGTTAGATTTTCAAAATTGACAGTTGGCAGCTGTCAAATAGCTGTCAATGTGCTATAATAAAGCCAAAAACTTGTTTTTTTTATGTTTTATCTTTCTTTTTTTTTAGTTCGATAAGTTTAAAGGCGATATCAAATCAATAACAATGACTATCGGCAGCTGTCATTTAGCTGTCAACAATTCTTCAAAGTCCGGTAATAAAGTAAAAAATTATTTTTTGTTTATAACTTCAGTTTTTTTTAGATAAGTGAATATAAATATGATATAAAATTATGTAGTCATCAGCTTACAGCTGTCAACAAGCTATCAACTAACTGTCAAAATGCAATTACATCAAAAGAGTGCGATATAACAGTAAATAAATCTAAAATGGTTAAATTTATCGACATAAAACATTTATGTATATCTTATTTGTATAAAATAGATAAAAGAATAATATTTTTCTATTAAAACATCCGTACATACACTGAGAAAAAAGTTATGACCAATTTTTATCAACCAAGAGTACATTTTGTAGCGACCTCTAGCGTCTACAGTACAGTTATGTCCGGATTCGTTTTCCTGAACCCAGAAAACCCCCACAAATCTAAAAATTTAAAGAAATTTGAATTCAAAATATTAACTTTAACACCCTGTAACTTTTTTATTATCCACAAATGGACTATAGTAAGTTTAGCTATATCGCACTGTTTTGATGTAAGGAATCTACCCTTGCTGTGTGTCCCATTAATTTCGGGACACCCTGTATAATTGGACCAATTCTTATTATTAATACCAAATCTTATTTTGAATTCAAGATTATACGGTAGCACTGATACTAACATTTGACCTCGAGTGGCGAGTTATTTTATGAAGAACTAATAATGCGTCCGCTAAAGCTCATTTTTCTGCACAGTTCTAATGGCCTCTGGCGCCCCGCTACTGCGGAATGTTTCCCATTTCCTCAAAAGCCGTATAGTGTTGCGCTGACTCATTGTGGCTTTTGTAATAAAATAGTAGGTTCCCGGTGTCTGTTTTCCTCAGGCCTGTCATATCGATGATAAACACCAATATAAGGCCCTGCTTAAAATTCAACCTCCGTAGTCTTAGCCAGGCAGTAAATTATCTAAAATTATTAGAAGTGTATAGAAAAGATGAGAGATTGTGTGTGCGTCCGTAGGTATTTCAGGTATTTTTGAATCGTGTAGGACACGGTAGGATGCTCCTTATTTGGGTTTATGTTAATGCATTTTTGTATATTAATATGTTGCCTCGTGGATAATTATGTTTTTATGTGTGATTTTTCGATAACAGCCGGCGTTGTGCAATAATAAGAGGTCCTAATTAAGGAAATTATTAGTTTAATTTTTGATGTATTAGCGGTTGTGGATTTAACAGATCTACAAATGGATACGGATATTTAAAAACGTCGAGGACAGTAATTATTATTATTTATTAGTTCAAGGTCATTAATGTTGCTTGAACCTGAAAGGTTACTGTTATTTTTCCAAATCGCAGAAGTCAAAAATAGAGATAAGAACTTGAGAAATAAAATCGATCTACAAACTAGTTGTTATTAGGTATAATTTTTACTGCTGCTTTCATATTAAGGGGGGTCCGTAGATTTCACCGACAACGTTTGACTGCAAATTCACGACAGTAAATAAATACGATATATGGAAAAATAGTTAAATAAATAATTTTTGGTTTTTGAGTTACAGGCCTTGAAAGTTGTCAATGTCGTTATTTGCAGGTCTACACTGAAAAAAAAGTATTTGGATCAAATGAACAGATAGTTTTAAATGGAATTATTTGTCGTAAATGTTATTTTATTCTATTCAAATGTATATACTTTCGTCAAACTATGTGAAATATTTGCTGTAATCTATAATTTTTCTTAGAATTTATATTATTTGTAAATATAAATTAATAGAAACAAGAGATTATCTAAATAAAGCCAAAGCCTACTGGACCATTGTACGAATTTAAATTTCATCTAACGAATTACATAAAATCGTTTTTTATTTTTTTTTCTCGATAACGGTCGCAGATACGAAAAAAATCATAAGAGGCAAAAAAGTTTCTCAGCAAAACATAAAACCCAATTTGGATTTTAGAATCCACCAGCGGCGTACCGCACAAAAGTTCAGGGGAAGAAAAGGGGGCTTGAACCCCGAAAAAATATTACTCTGTAGAATATGAAGACCATTTGGCACGTCTAATGATGTAAGCCCTACAGCGTGACCTATATTCCAAATTTGAGCTAAATATTTCAAAAACTGTGGAAGCTATAGAGAAAAAACTAAAAAAATCTTAAAATTTCAACACGCTGTAGATCGGTAACGAAGCGTTTGCGGACCTATGTTTATATGAACTTTTAGTCATGAAATAAGCCAACGAATTACCCCCTCCCTTATGTACATGATATTTAGGAACACCCTGTATAATTTCATTAAAATCTTTTAGTTTTGAAATTTATTATCTCGGACTTTAGCTACAATATCTCTTATAGTTCATCATAGACTGCAGACATATTTGTTTCAAAATTACCAGTTCCTTAAAATCTATATACATTTAAAATTTAGTATTAATGTAGGAATTATTCAAGACAAATGTAGCATATTATAATCATACTTATATTTTCTTGAAAGAAAATTGTAGGTCACAGAATGGCGTAGGTAGGAAGTAGCACGATAGATGGAGCCAGCACTTACGCTCTGTGAATACACAACTCCTTGTGAGTAACTAAAGTCAGTAACTAAAGTAGCTGGATCATTCTAACGACATAATGATGAGGACCATCAATAAGTCCCAAACCGACCTATGTCTGGTTGGTTAAACTTACGAACGGTCCTAGCTGTTGTACTAGGTGTTGTGAGTTTGAAACAAAATATTTTTTATTACTTAGAAATATTTATATATTGTATATCCAAATATATTCTTAAAATAAGTATACAGTGTGTTTCAGTTCGAGTGAATCAAATTTTAACCACAGATAGAACTTGATAAGTAATTAAGAATTGCCTTATAAACCAAGGTTCTATGTTTCACCGTTTTCGCTCTACAGGGCCGTATTGGTCGGTTTTTTACATCATATTATTTATGATATCTCTGGTATGGTTGTAACAATTTGATTCAAATCTGGTATGATGTTAATACTTACTAATGTCTATAATTTACTGCAAACTTTACAAATTTTTTGTAGGTCAGTGGCGTAGAAACGGGTAGGGTAGCGGGATTTTTTTGCCCCAACTTCTACGCCAATGAGCTAATACTTATTTGGGGTAAATTTTTAGATTCCTTGGACAATTTGGCATAATACTTGTTTGAAATCGGTAAAGTGTCTCGTTCTGCCGAAAATCTCATATGTCAACGAGTTTTTTTCGTAAATACCATCTTATAAGCCAATTAATCTTTTTTCGACACTCGAACAGTAAAAAACGGCGAGGTTTACAAAGTGTCATTAAATTCCTCAGTCTAGGCAATTAATTTTGTTTAAAATAGTTTGTAGTTAACATATTAATTATCCCAGCAATGCTGCAGACGTGTTATTTGCAGAGATCTCGATGTCATAAATAATTATTTTAAATTGATGGGCTATCAAGTCACTATTAAATAGAAAATTATACACAGGTATATAATCCGTCTGGGTCTTTTAGTGCTGTTTTCATTACATAATATTTGTTGAGGAGAGTAATGAATGACCACGCTGACAAATAAGAGAAAACGGTCGGCAGATTTACGTTGCTGATATTTATAATAGTATGCCATCCGTTTCAATTAAATCCACATGACGATGACAATATTAACTATGACGATACCACTAGATCCTTATCCTTTACTTCCATTGACCTCTTGTAAAACCCAATCTGAATCCTATTCAAATAATTGCGTACTAAATGGGAATTGTTCAGGTTAAAGCATCTGCCGCATGTAAAATGAATACCTATTCTTATGTATGTTACTGTAACTACTGCTGCACTATGATTGTTTCTCATGTAAGAGTGGTAGTAAAAAAAACCATGCGTAGCTGATGGTGATGGTGTTGTCGACCCGTGGTTGCACCGTCGCTTGGAAACGCTTTTATGAAGAATGTGTCGATAAACAATCCGATTCTTTGACTAGCACTTGCAATTAACCAGTGGCGTGCCGCGCGTCGAAAACGAAGGGGCGTATTCCTCCAATAATTATTGGAATGAAGAACTGAGATCGATAGAGAAAAAAGTTAGGTTTGAAAGTTATCTCTACTAGTGAAGAAAGTCAGAAATTAACCTTTCTACTATTGCAACAAACATTGTCTGCAATAATTCCAAAATACCTGAATATTTCTATTTCAAATTTGCTACGCGTAGTTGGCACCTTAAAACCAATGTTTGATGTACTGCTCAAAATGAGCAGCAGTGTTGTAGACCCTTTTTTAAAAATATTTTTATACCACTGCTAATTTTGTCAAATGAACACTATTTTCGTGTAAAGTGTTTAATTGTCTATCGAATTGGTCTCTTGCAAAATTTTGATTAAAGCTACAGTTTTTGAGTAATTTAGGTTTCAACTAATTTTGTCAGAATGAAATAACGTGAACAATAAACAACAACAGGATGAAAACGTAATGATAAAAATTGTATAACTGGAAATAATGTAAAATATCAGAGTCACTTGGTCACTTCCATTAGGTACCTAATGGAAGTGACCACCTTGTGATTCGACACACGTTTCTACCCTCCGAGCTAAGGATCTTCTTATTCTTTCAAAAATCCCGGGCGTATTACGAATTGTTTGAAAGGCTTGTTGAATTTGTTGCCATAATTCATCAATCGAATTTACTGGAGTTACGTAAATCAGCTCCTTAACATGACCCCAAGTGTGGAAATCCAGAGGATTTAAGTCCGGTGAACAGGCGGACCACTGGATTGACCACCACATCCAATCCACCGTCTAGCGTTGGAGCGCCGCTATTTTGAATAGCACAAGCCTACTATGCAAACTAAAATGTATGAAAATAAAATTGGATTCACAAATTTTCTGCAAATGTGTTTTCTTAAAAATGGTTGCTTTAATCAAAATTTTGCAAGAGACCAATTTGATAAACAATTGAACACTTTACACGAAAATATTATCCATTTGACAAAATTAGCAGTGGCGTAAAAAATATTTTTAAAAAAGGGTCATGTTGACATCGTCTCTACGAAACTGCTGCTCATAAAATTTTGAGCAGTACGTCAAACATTGGTCTTAAGGTGCTAACTATGCGTAGCAAATTTGAAATAGAAATGTTCATTCATTTTGGAATTATTGCAGACAATGTTTAATTTTACAGAAACTTTGACGCCCTGTATCTTGTTAAGGAGGCATTTGTGACCTTATGTTTATTAAGACCTTTCGTCTTAATTTTTCATGTATTATCTACCCTAGAAGTCTGTCAGCGGTTTTTTTAATCACCCTGTATAGCTTCCAGCTACTTTTTCTTTCTTTTTCCGAATAGTGGATAGTGCAATATTTCTGGGTTTTCTCACTAGCACAATATATGGGCTACTATTTTTTTTCTTTTCGACAAAACCTACATAGACTGTTTTCTACCAGACCAATCCGTACTATTACTCTGTTATTATTGTTATTATTAACTCTTCAGAAAGAAAGAATATTCACCCTAAAACTCATAGCATTTAGGCATGTCAAAAATTACTTTGTCTAATAGAAGGATCATGGACATTCCAGAAGTGAATTAGTGAATTCACTTGACAAACAAAAATATGTTCCTGGTGGAAACTTTTCACTTTTTTTAAATATGATATTTGACTGACTCATCACTTGTATCCTTTGCAAAAATATAACGTTTTTTATATTTTATACTAGCAAAAAATAATGTGTTTACAAATTTTTCAAATGTAGTTATCAAAAATGAATTTCGAAAACTTGCTGGACCTGCAAATAAAATGAAAACTTTCTGACAGTAAACTGAGAACAAAAAGAGACAAGCAGGTCTTGTTTAGTACAGTTATCTTTTCAAAGCTGGAAAAATTGGATTCATTATGACCCGTACATTTAGAAGTTGATAATCTTTTATATTATTGTCTTCAATCAGGACAAAATTTTACCTAGGGGAATATTTTCCCTTCCCGATAATTGCAAATGCGTTTTATCCTTTGAAAAAGTTACCATTTAAAGTAATTTTTTTTGTTTAAGTATTTAATTTGGAAATACCCATTACTATTAAAAATTTCAAAGATTAGTGAAATAATTTCCCTTGCTACAATTCTTCTGTTTATTATAGAACCCTTTTCGGGTTCGCACGCCCCTGGAAACCTAGCGCGGTCTGGCCAATCTAACGAACGGTACGGTACGGTAGAACGCGGAATTATTTATTATTGTTATTGTTTACTTACACAGAGGAATGGATGTTTGTGTGCAGGTTCTGATACGCATGTTACTGATAATTAACAATAAATCGCAAACGGCCGTAATGCGCCTTTTATCAACCACGGCCAATCCGTTTAATTTATATTGCTTTCCAAGGACTTCCAGGTAAATAACATTAACTAGGGCCAGTACATACGAGGCATATATTATTCTCGAATTTGCCACATAGTAATTTAGAATAAGGCTCATCTTAGGCTCAAGTTCAAAAGTGACAGGAGCCCGATTGACGCTTTTTGTTTTTTAGGGGTAAAAACTACCCCTAAAAGTGAAAAAATTGAAAAAATTAAGTTTTAAGCATTTTATTGAGAAAAGTCTTGTTCAAGCACAAAGATTAAATAATGTTGTATGGTCTCGAAAATGTTTTATGATATAATTGATCTTTTCGACCCTTTATTTAACCCTTAAAAACTACCCCTATGCAAAAAATTATAAAAAATTACTTTTTAAAGATTTGAAATTATTAAATCGTGTAATTATTTAAAATAAAAGTTACCTTATAGCTAAAAAAATAATGTTTCCCTTTCGACCCCTAAAAACCACCCCTGTATTGACAAAAATGATAAAAAATTACTTTTTAAAAGCTTGGACTGATTTAACGGTGCAATTATTTAAAATAAAAATTCCCTCATTGCTTATGAAAGAATTTGTATCTCATGACACTTTTCAACCCTTAATCACACCTGTGCGAATAAAATGATAAAAAATTACGTTTTAAATCTTGGAATGCTATAATTGTGCAATAATTTAAAATAAAAAGTCCCTTATATTGTTTATGAAAGGATATATTTTCCTTTGCCATTTTCAACTCTTATAAACTACCCTTTTACCAATATTAATGTAAAATATTGTTATTATAATCGATTTTTAAATATAATCAATCATAAAAAAAATTGCTACGCTGCATATAAATAAACACACAAAATTTTTTTTGCTTATTTTATTTGTATAATATAATATATAATATATAAAAATGAGAAAGCCTATTTTGCTCCGAAAAAATGTCATTGGTCTTTTTACCATAACTCGGTTAATTTTAAAGCTATAGTATCCTACAAAAAAGCATTTTAAAGATAATTTCAAGAGCTGTAAGGTCGTTTGCATATAAAACCTTTTAAGCCCTTCGTTTTTTAAAGGGAAAGGTTCGAAGGTCTCGAGACAGGTCGTTTTTTCACTAAAATGGATACATCAAGCGGCAAAATATTTGTTGAAAAAAAGCTACATTTTTGTCGTCTATCATTTTTTACGTATTTTTCATAGTTTTTTATATAAATAAGGCATTTTTTTGAACAATGAAAAATACGTTTTCAACTTTTACCGTACATTATTCAAAAAATACGCATTCTAAACCAGTCTAACTTCAGGGTCGTATGAAAAACACTAAAACAAAACTAATTGTAAAGGGTCTACGATTAATTTTAATTCTGATGGAAATGGTACAGCGTTTACTGCTCATTTTTCCTTAAAAAAATATGAGCAACCCATCTGTTTTTGACGATAACTCCTTAAATTTTGCTCTAATTACCTTTTATAAGTGCTCATTTTGAAGGTACCTACACGTAAAATTAACCCTTTTTCCGTCATTTAACGTTGAGTACATCTATTCGAGTATTCCCCCTAAAACAAGTCCCGTCCCACTAACCATATTCGGCTTTGTATAGGACGTACACACACTTTTTAAAAAGCTATTTTTTTTTTGTTTATTTATAAGCTACATTTTGGTTCATTACACATTTTTAATTAAATGTGTAGTTTTTTAATTATTCGCGAAAAATACCTTGAAAAAGTGTCACTCAAAATTCCAAGTTTTCAATCGTGAATAATTAAAAAACTACTGATAAAAACTACTACAAAATTTGATTATCTGTCGATTGCCAGTGTTATTTTTGACAAAAAATTTCCACCCCCGATTTCCAACAGGGTGGAAGTGTTAATCGGCGCTGTGTCACTAATATTCATTGACCTTTTCTCTAACTATCTGCTAAATTTCAAGTCGATCGGTTCAGTTTCAAAGAATTCGGAGGTGAAAAGCTTCAATGACTATACTAACAGTGAAGTCAATCGTCTTTTATGTAACCGTACTTCTACCACTGAAGAGACCAATCTCGTTGCTCGAACCCTATGTTTTGACTATTTGACTATATTTTTATTTCTAATTTGTCAGTATACACCATAGAATTGGTAATAGTATCCGAGTTTGTATAATTAATCTTGTTGTTGAATCTTTCACAGAATATGAGCGCGGAGCTCTTAAAAATCAGAACCCACAATAAGCTCAGTTTGTTTTTGTGTGGAACATTCAACAAAACTCCCATAAATAACGAAAATAATTTACTTTAATTTTATCTTCATTCTGTTGGCTCCACGGACGGCATAAAGCCACAGCCATTGTCATTCGACTTACCTCTCAACTAAGGGAGATAACAAAGAACGGATAAAATAAAACCAGATACTCCGAAACGGACTTTATAACGTTTGATAATATTGTGTTGTAGAATTAATGGAAATCATATACACTCGCGTACCTGTATGGAAGGGAATCGTTATCTGATAAAGAAGGAGGTAATAATAAAAATGCCGGCTTAGCGTTATAAACGGGTTGTAAATGTCTCTCATGTGAAGAATCATTTGTTTAACGTCGTAAAGGTATTAGTTTGGACAAACGAAATCATTGGGATTTAAATGCTGACAAAAACCATGAGTAAAATATGGGACGTTTTGAGAGGCCAATAGTTCTCAGCTTCGTTTTGTCCTTGAGCATTTTTCTGAACGAGGTAGTGAGTTTAGATAAGTTTAAAGTATTGCTTACGTTTTTACAGTAAAAAAACAAAAGTAAGAAGTGTAATAAATAGAAATAATAAATACCGAGCTTATTAGATTTGATGGTATCCAGCGATATGTCCTTTAGATGCCTATGGCTTAAGCTTCTAAAAATTTATGTTCTGTTCAAACCCTTAGCTCAACTCCTTCAGTTCAGCTCACGAGACAATTAATGATTAATCTTTTAGGCAAGCTTAAAGGATTGCTCGATTTAGACTGCAACAAGCGGAATTGTGCTCAACACAAAGAGCAATGGAAGAACAGAAGGAAGAACAATGCGATACTTAGACGTAGTTACTTATAAATGTACCCTACCTAAAAGAAGGAATTCGGAGACTGCAATAAGTGTCAACTGACGTAGCAATTCTTTGAGAGTTACTTGTGGAATGGACAAAGTCCATTCACTCTGTAGTTGCTAAACAGAATCAGAATTGCTGGATGTAGTTTATCGTTCTTTATAAATCATGCAAATTACTTGATCTTCAACTAAAGTTCATTCAAACAGGAAGATAAAATGGTTCTATATTTCGCAAATCAACAGGGTCATAAAAATTGGTATTTAGGTGAAAAATGGTCGTATCGGGAATTTTGAAGCTCTAAAATTCTAGTTTTTAGATCTTTCGGTTAAAATTTTTTAGGAGCTACGATTGTCATGCAATTCTAATAGCGCGACAAAAAAAGATAGCTTAATATTCAGCTTCAATTTACTTTTTTTTTAAATTTCGATACGACCATTTTTCACCTAAATACAGTCAAAAATCACGAAAAAATTTCGGAAATTCTTTTGACCCTTGCATTAGTTTAAATTATTTGTACTAACAAAGAACCTATTCCATTCTCATTACACAGCATTTTTACCACTTAAGTGAAAGCCTACTTTCAAAAGTACAAAATACACGTACTTATTACTTTTTTATGAACACTATTTTCTTTCTAAAAAATTGCGTATGAAGTGAAACGAAATTATTTGTACAGTTCTCTACCGACCATAATCCCGAGTGTAAAAAAACGCAGCAAACACCGGTGACAGACATTCCAAAAACAACTCTCTGATCCTCCTTGATCCTTTAAATTTCCCTAGACACTGCTCATCTCCGATGAATTAATTACAGCATTAGGTACGCCAAGTTAATAAAGATTTTTAACTCAGCAGCTGGCTGATTTTCCAATACCAAAAACCTGTTGTCGCGATCAGATTATTTCCTGATGAAATGGCAAAGCAAATAAACGGATTGATATAGTTTCTGTCAGTCGGCGAGCACGATTAGCCGCAGGTTGTGCCATGCGGGATAATTATTCAGCCAATTGGCTGTCTCCGATTCAATCAGAATGTAATTTTCAAAGCGGAGGTTCGTGGGTTCGCGATTGGGAGAGGGAAACTGGAGGATTTCTGTATAAATGAGGCTAATTTTAACCAAAGGAACACGTGACGTACCTATAGGGCGTTTATTTTTATTACTCCTAAATGGTAGTTACAACTAATTTTAATATGTTTCTAGGTTATGTTGCCTTTATCGTGCGAGAGTATATTTCCTATAACATTGTAACATTCAATATCGCGGTGTTACATTGAACTCTCCGAACCGAATGGCTAAAAACTGTAGGAGGTTAGTGATGTCAAGTAACGCGATACTTTTTTGATATCCTTGATTTACGACCCAGTATCTAATCTGTTGAATGATAAATTCCCAGCATAGCAAACACGAGCCCATCCTAATAATACGAATTTGATGAAAATACAACCGCTTGGCGTTGGTACCTGGACGGAAACAATATGACAAAACAATCTCTTTTAATTAGGTATTGATTTATTAGTCTCTTGGCGACAAGATTGCCGAAATATTTTTCTAGTAAGAATTGCAAAATTACGAACATAACATTCTGCACTTTATAAATAAGGGTACAGTTTTGCTCTTAAACACGTGATATATGTGCTGATGTTTTTATGAGAATCTAGAACTAATAGAAGATGACCAAAAACTATCACACCTGTGTCTTAAAACTTCAAAGGGTATTGATAAAGCAGGTTCACCAACAAATCCAATTTCTATCTGAGTGATTAGACAGGACTATGATCTATTTGGAATCAAATTCAAATGGATTCAGTACAGTCTTATAAATGTTCCTGAAGTCTCGAAGTCCTAGAAATGGAGTTATATTCCTTCTGCTGAAGATGAGAATTAGAATTGATTTATGAAACTGACTTACTGAATTCACTAGAGCACTTGCCCTTCTGCTTCATTTTAATACCCAGCTAGATTCCGAGATTTTAAACTTCTTATCTTAATAACTTCAACTCTAGAAATATGTTCTTTCTAGAGAGATACAGGAACAACACTTTCAAGGTTAAAAGTGGCATTAACAAAAGACCAAATCACTTACAAAATGTCTCCGTCCTTTATGGAAACTTCCTTTTGGAAGTTGTTTGTTGAAACAAACAAAATTGTTCTTTTTTAAGTATGTGTTTGTTTTATGATATTTCATAAACAGAATAGAGTAGGAACTTTTAAAAATCGCCTTGGAAACCTTACCTGATGCTGTAATGAGGACCCTCGGACTATAAATAGTTTAAATGCGTCCTGTTTATCACAAGCGTGGTGCACCACGTTATTGGTAACTATTTGTAATTCCCGATAACGAACCGGGAGTCCTATTAAATGATTCACCGAGGAATTCGATAATGAAAAAACACGTTATTCCATTTAAATCGGCCGAAGGGATCATTATATAATAGTGGCCATTTCAGACAGAAGTGAATCAGAATCAGCTTTTTATAGGTTAGTTAATGGAGGGATATGAAGACACTTGTGAAAGGCTGTGTGGCCTCCAGCGACTGTGTCGTTTGTTTTGCTTTGTTGTCTTATTTCCTCGAATTAGGTGTTAGGGCATGGTGGTAATACATCTCGGCAAGGTTGTTTTCATTCTGATAATAAAAAAAATAGGTACGGGTCTATATTTTACTTATGGGCAATAAATTTTCATATTGATTTACACCGACTTTTCTAAAGCTTCCGACAGAGTTGACCATATTCTTTTTACCGACGAAGCCAATTCAATTATAAAATTTCAAAACAACCCGATATGGGCTGAAGAAAATCCATATGGAATTGTAGAAAAGCATTTTTAAGAGAAGTTCTCATTAAATGTATGGAGTGGTATAATTTGGGATCATTTGTGGTTCTTTCTTTTTACCTGGTCGACTTACTGGCCACTCATTCAGGCATTTTTGCAATACGGATTGCCTTTAATACTCTCTACTATGTAAGAATTACCTCTTTTGCTGAGAAATCAAATGTGATGAGAATGTATGAGAACAGGTCCCCTGACTTAAATAGTTGACACTTTTTCCTATGTGAGCATCTCAAATCTCTAGTATATACCTACAACACCAGTGAATACCGTTGATGACTTAAGAAATCGAATATTAGATGCATTTGAAACCGTGATGTATTTTCCTGTTTATATATTTTTTGGTTCGGAGTGAATTCATTGAGTGGAATTATTGAGTACATTTTCACTCACTATTGTGCAACTCTAAATTGGTTTTATACACTAAGAATACAGTCAAAACTCGCCCAATTGATAGTTAGAATTTAAGTAAACCTCACTCATTTCTGATGCAATAGTTTCTCTTACAATCAGTTGTACTCATACTAATATAGTGAAAATTTTACTCAGTCAGGTGTGGAGAAAATTAATACATTATTGAGTAAAATTGAGTGAAACTTTAGTGAAATTTTTTTACTTTGCATTTGTCGAATGGGGTAAATACAATCAAATAAAATACGAACTTTTATAATATAATAATTTTGCGAAGCTTTAATGTCATCGTCATCACCAACGCCATGCTCTATAGTTGTGTTATTTCGAAAGTATGTTAAAAACAAGACCATATGCTAGTGACTATATTTGGTGCAAGAGCAAAAGCGGTAAAGGTAATGATTTATTTACTCTTTTTCTTCTACGTCGAAACAAATGACCACCGGAGCTATAATAGACGTCACCTTACGACGAGACATGGTTAACCAACAATTCTTATTTTCGGATTACGTAAGAGATTTATTACCAAACAAATTTTTCGCCTGTAATTAGAGACAAAAAGGTCTATTATTCCCCGCCAACGCACGTCCAAAAATCAATTTACATAGACAGCCTCGTCTCAACATGCCCGTACAACAAAATGATTAATTAATTGCTTTTTGTGTCACACCAACATGAAGGTGGCTCGCGCGCGGCGACGTAACGAATCCATTGTAATCCACCACTCGACGCCCATACCCAGCGCGATCGCCGCTGCCCAGGTGTAGACATAACGAGGTCCTGCGCGCTGAATTCATTTGAATAATGCGAGAAGTAGGCTTAGGTCGCAATTATTTTTGCGACGGGTTCAACTTTGTGATGATATAGTTACTCAAATTCACTCAATTTTGCTCAATAATGCATCAATTTCTGTCCACTCCCGATTGAGTGAAATTTTCACAAAGACAACGCACGACAACCATAGAATGGGGCTAGGGCCACTCAATAACGAGGACATTTACTCCGATTTACCTACAAGTGCACCAAATACGAGTTTATTTGCAGAATTTATTTAACGGGTAGGTACCTACATTGTAAAAAAAATTGGTGTGAATTCATTGAGTGAAAATATTGACTACATTTTCACTCAATATTGGTTGATAGAAGCCCGTTAGATCCTCCAGAAAATCGTGATGGCCAGGAGAACAGGCCTTAGCCGGGGGCGGGCGGGTGTCAGCTGGCAGGTCTCAGCCAGGACAGGAGGAGTGAATTAATTTCAGCACTATATCTTAATTAATCATTTATTGTTGCACTCAATATTTAGATAATTAAAAACCAAGTCTGAGTAAAAAATGACTCGATAATAGTTAAATTTAAATTCTTATTTTAGTTCAAATATTATCAAAAATGAGTAAAATTATTTGCACACTAATTATTTCCAAAGAATTACAAAAAAAATAATTTGCGGTGTGTATATCTTAAATGCTAATTTCACTAATAAAAAAGTAATTTAACGTTTTAAAAAAACAACAAAAAAACGAAGAATGTCCTGCATCTCGTAAACAAATTAAGATATCAGGATTCACAGCTCAATTTTTCTCGAAATTGTGCAAGGGACATCTTGACTTACTGTTTATCTATCAACTTGGCAAATACGGCACTATACTGTACAGTCCCGTAACTTTATTTCTCTCCCTTTAAGGGAAGTCGTGACGCAGAGGACGTATCCTTTTACATCCCCCCCTCGTTTCCTTCGACGTCTAGGCCTTCTCGAACGCGTGGATTATTTTGTCTTGCCGCGGGCCTTTATCAGATCGACATTAAAATATGTTTTTATTATTATACACGCTGAGATTAATTAATTAGGTTACATTGAGAGCAGATTAGATATATCATTACCATATACGATTTTAAATTTATAGCGTTTTTGTGCGGTATCTAGATTAGTACGAACAACATGCCAACAAAATATACCAATTAGATAAATATCGACAAATTGTTATTGATTTAACAATGCCACTATTACTAAACGCGACACAAAGCGAGGAGGACGTTGGAGAATCGCGGGCGGATATCCATGTAAACATTACAAGTAAACTACTGACGTAAACGTGCAGCATTTCTACTAAAAGCGATACCAGTTTATAAACTTCTGCAAAAACAAAGAAATTCAACCATTTTATTACTAGAAATTAATATACATTTAAACTAACATTATTTTCTCAATTTAAAAATAAATCACCCTGTATATACTAAGCAAGTTAAAGTATTTGGAAAATTGTTTCTAGATATTTATCTACTTGCGTTACATGCTCGTATTATAAATTATAGATGTAATTAGATTAAATATAAGGTGGTGTGGGAGATGTACCCATCAACGCAAATGCTCTGTACACTACTTCAAATTTGGGGACAGATGAATTCGTATTTCTAAACATAATAATCCTGGTCTAGATTAGAGTTGTAACATCTCAACGTTATCGCTGTTTACACTTGTTACGGCGTACTAGAAGTATCACTGGAATATTTCAAGAATATCTCGAAAAGTTTTTATAATATAAATATTAAAACATTTTAAACACAACTATAAAAGTATTATACAACGAGGTTTTCTCAGAATTTTATATATATATTAAAACACCTACATAAATAATTTAATCATTTTTGAGGTACTTTAATTTTATAAGTACAATAATACAAAATATGCTATGCGAGATTGTGTCAGATAAAGTTCTGGTGGATGCGCTGGTGTTAAAAGTTGAACAAATGAACTCATATTTCGTTTTTTTTATATGGCATATGGAAATAAGCATACCACCCCCACAACCAAGTATTTGACTTGGGATTTTATGAATTTTTATTTATTATTTTATTTTTCTCGGTACTCTTTTCACATTTCAAGATTTAGTTATTTATAATCTGCCATTGTTCGCTGTTTACTTTGCTGTCCAGGACAATGCATGGGTCGCACCAGACAATCACGTTTTATTTTTTATACAATTAGAGCCGAATCCCCTCAGTGTAAATATTAGCCCTCTTTAGATTACTTAATTTTTTATAACTCCAACTCGTTAGCAGTTATCTATCTGGGCGTTTTAAGTATATTTGAATTGTTTATCGTGCACTGCTAGACGTTCCTCTTGACAAACACGCCGAGATAAAAAAAATAAAAATAATTAAACCTTACTTATTATCAAACAATATGTGTCGCACGCCTCGACAAGGTGGCTAACCTGAAAACATAATACGCTTTTCGTACGGCAATTCCAACTGTACTTTACTGTAAATACAAAGGTTTTGTTTACACAAATTTCGTCAATATATTGTCGACATTCAGAGTGCCCCAATTAAATTCGTGGTACGTAATATCAATAATAATATAAAAAAGTGTTTTTTTTGTTGTCTAACAAAATTTTTTTCGATTAAGAACTGTATTCGACGACATACTCAGCAAAATTGTAGATATTTTAAACGATTATTATTTAAGTTGTTATGATTGTTTAATAATTTAATAGTTTAATTTTCCAGGGGTTTCACTTGAAAATATTTAGTTGGGTAGTGTCCTGAAGAACTATGACCTTATAGTCAGAACTGCTTTAAAATATCAGCATGTAATTATTATGTGAGGATCTGTTTTAAGACAAACACTCTGTATACTAATAGAAATTCATGAAATAACATACATACATAAGTTTCTACCTATTTAAACATTGTACGAGTAAAATAAGCTAAAACTGCCTCAATTAATGATGTTATACGGGGTGTTTCGTATTTCCGGACCGAACTGTTGACCCTATTTACGAATTTCTTTCTGTTTGCTTTGACGGAGACAAGGAATCAGGTATTGCCCGATTAATGGCGCTTGTAAACAAGAAAGCGATAAGTTTAGCTGGAATATTTAGTAAATAACTTGATGAAATTAATTAGGATAATTTGTGCAATTTGCTTGTTGCCTCGCTTTTAGATAAAGGCGGCAGTGGGATTATAAACAATAATATTATGCATCTCGTAAAATCTTTGTGTTTACTCAATGTTTAACACACCGCATAAGTATAAAAATAGTACACATAAAATCCAAAACACTAATAAAAAGGCGAGGGAAAATTTTTACATGACTCCTTTAGCGGCGTGTCTAATTTTTCCGATTTATTTTTTAATTTATTTATATTACTTTTTTTTGTTGTTTAGTATTATTTGTCTTTGTAAGATGCCTTTACATTTTGGATATTACTTACCTCATTGTACAGGATCCAGTTACTTTAAAAGTTATGTATGTATGTATACAAATATTATTTGCACTAGTTTTAATCCTGACTATAGTCTTTAATGATTTTATACTGAAACTAAATATATATATAGGAGAACAGGCCTT